>NW_023416359.1:930449-1038638 GCF_014108235.1 Myotis myotis
CAACCCCCCCCCCCCCAAAAAAACCACCACATTTTAAAAAGCGAAAATAAGATTAGCCAAAGCTTCCTGGAAATTGATGTTTTTTGCACAATACTTCATCAGCAGCCAGATATTTGTGATCCCGCTTGGAACATAACTTGAAAGAAACGGGGCGATGCTGTCAGAATATTAAATTCAAAATATCGTAGCTCCTCTGGTTGAATTCCAGAGCTGTAACCACCGTACAGTTTTTCTCTAATGGATTATGAATTACGATGCTCTCTGAATATTCATTCATTCCATGGAAATATTTGCTTTTTCTAATATTTGTTTTATTGATTTCAGAGAGGAAGGGAGAGAGAGAGAAGCATCCATGATGAGAGAGAATCAGGGATTGGCTGCCTCGGGCACGCCCCCTAGTGTAGATGGAGCCCACAACCCGGGCAGGTGCCCTTGACCGGGAATCGAACCCGGGACCCTTCAGTCCGCAGGTTGACGCTCTGTTCACTGAGCCACGCCAGCCAGGGCTCCATGGAAATATTTTCATTGCGAATGGCTAATTTGTAAAAAATTATCTATATGTATAAAAGGCTAATATGCAAAGTGTCCCTCGGGAGTTCGACCAGGAGACCGGGAGTTCGATTTCTCGCTATGACATGCGCTGACCACCAGGGGGCAGACGCTCCAACCGGTAGCTATGACGCGCACTGACCACCGGGGGGCAGGTGCTCCGACTGGTCGCTATGATGCGCACTTACCACCGGGGGCAGATGTTCTAACTGGTAGCTATGACGCGCACTGACCACCAGGGGGCAGACAACGCAGGAGCTGCTGAGCTTTGGTGACTTGGCAGCTGCAGTTCTCGGGTGACGCACCCGGAACCAGAGAGGAGGGAGCCCGATTCCGGGGTGCGTCACCCGAGATCTGCCCTCTCGCAATCCGGGGCCCCTTGGGGGATGTCGGAGAGCCGGTTACAGCCCGATCCCCGCAGGCCAGGCTGAGGGACCCCACTAGTGCACAAATCCGTGCACCGGGCCTCTAGTAAAAATAAAAAATAAAAATTATTTCAATGTGTTCATTCAGACAAGCGTCCATTAAAAGCAAACGGACAGACAGACAAGCTTTGGAATATCACAGGCATTTTATTATTATTGTTATTATTATTATTATTATTATTATTATGAAACACATACATCCGGGAAGACTCACTCACTCTGTGAATTTATTTCTGTTTTCGCCGGGACGTAGAACAGGGCTGGACACGGCCAATCCCATTGGAGGGCACACGTCCTCCAGCACCGGTGGCTCATTGAGCCGCGTCAGTTGCTTGAACGTCAGCGTCGGGAAAGCGTATTAATCACACAATTAACGTAATCACAGCCCCCCGGTTTGAGCTGGTTTCAACGTGTGATTGTCCTGCAAACAAAGGCCGTGAGTGGGGCCTCGAAAATGCTTGCAGGCACCCTGGCCGGTGTGGCTCAGTGGATAGAGCGTCGGCCTGCGGACTGAAGGGTCCCGGGTTCGATTCCCGGTCAAGGGCACAGGCCCGGGTTGCGGGCTCGATCCCCAGCAGGGGGCGTGCAGGAGGCAGCCGGTCCGTGATTCTCTCTCATCATGGATCTTTCTCTCTCTCTCCCTCTTCCTTCCTCTCTGACATCAATAAAAATATATTTTCTTAAAAAAAAATACTTGAAGGCAGAGTTCCCAGCACAAAAATTGTATCATTTTCCTTCTTGTTTTCTTTTTATTTATTTTTAAAATATATTTTCATATATTTTATGAAACCCAGGCATGTGTCCTTGACCGGGAATCGAACCCGGGACCCTTCAGTCCGCAGGCCGACGCTCTATCCACTGAGCCACACCAGCTACGACATTTCTTTCTTTCTTTCTCTTTTATCCTCACCCGAGGACATTTTTCCACTGATTTTTAGAAAGAATGGAGAGAGAGGGAGAGAAACTTGGATGCGAAAGAGACACACGGCTTGATTGCCTCTTTCACGCATCCCAACAAATATAAATAAGTAAAAATAAATAAGGAAATATAAATAAATATTAATAAATAAATACAAATAAACTAGAGGCCCGGTGCACGAAATTCATGCACGGGAGGGGGTGTTTCTCAGCCCAGCCTGCACCCTCTCGCAATCCCGTTACCCCCCAGGGTAGGCCCCCCCAGGCCTGGCCGGCAATCAGGGCCTATTGGGGTTCTCCTTCCCCCGGCTGCCGGCACCGGGCCCCGCCCCCGGCAATACCACCGCCTGCCCCCTGCACGGCGCTGCCCCCCACAGCCCCCACGGTCGCCTCCCTCTGCGGGTGACAGGCATGGGGTGCAATCGCTGGGCTGGCCTGGGCCTCCCTCCGCGGGGCGACCGTGAGATGATGGGCACCCCCGACCAATATCATCGCACCTGCCTTGGCTGGCATGGCGCCGGTGGGTGTCATAGCGTAGCCGTCCGGAAGGTCGTCCGGAAGGCCGTCCGGACGGACGATCACTCTGCTATTCGGTCGTCCGGTCGATTTGCATCTGACGCTTTTATTCCTATCGATACAAATGAATATAAATAACTAAATATAAATAAATCCCGAAGGATTTGGATGCATGCAGATGAGCAGAAGGAATGGACACAAGACACTGGGGGACAGGGGAGGCCGCGGGAATGTCAAGGGGGGAGAATAAAAAAGGACACATATGTCATCCTCTCTGTAATTCTTTAAGCAATAAAACAAAATTTAAAAAATTAAATTAAATTAAATTAAAATAATAATAATAATAAGAAGAAGAAGAAGAAGAAGAAGAACCCTAAAAAAAAAAAAAAAGTTACGCAGAGAGAAGGGAATGAAGAATTCTTGCTTAACGGGTACAGAATTCTATCGGGGGCGATGAAAAATCCTGGAAATAGGGATGATGGCTGCGTAATGTGCATGCAATCAATGGCACCGCGATGTACCCTTTCACGTGGTAGATTTTAGGTTCTTTTGTTCCATATATTTTCTCACAATAAAACAAAATAGTAAAAAAAAAAAATAACTAAATAGAAATCAATAGAAATCAATGACAGAATGAATGAATGAATAAAGACGATATCAATCAATCGATCAATCAATATGAATAAGCAAGTAGATCAATAAATAAGACAGAGAGGGTGTCCGGCGTCCCCCCAGCAGCTCAGGTCCGAACCCGTTCATCTAGAACAGCGGTTCTCAACCTGTGGGTCGCGACCCCTTTGGGGGGCCGAACGCCCCTTTCCCAGGGGTCGCCTCAGACCCTCGGAAAACACATCTATAATCGCATATTGATTTTGTGATGGATCGCTGAGCTTTCATTATTTTCGATCTGTATCAGTGAAAATCCATCCTGCAGATCAGATGTTTCCAGAACGATCCGTCACAGCAGCCACGTGACAGCGATGAGGCAGCCACGAGAATAATGTTATGGGGGGGGGGGTCACCCCAACATGAGGAGCTGCATCTAAAGGGCCAGAAGGTTGAGAACCGCGGATCCCGGTCTGGTCTGTTTTCTGTGGGTTTTCCAGGCACCAAAGGGCTGGGCTGGGCCGGATGGGTGCGGGTCGTCCGTAGCTCAACAGCGCCCCCTATGGGCGCAAAAAGTTATTTTTAAATATTTTAATATTTTTTTATTTTTATTTTTTTGTTGCATTTTCTAAAGGAAATGTCTGTGTATACCGTGGTGAGGGCCTGGGGGTGTGGAGGGGATTCATGGGGGAACGGCAGGCATTTGTCATACTTTCAACGGCACGGAATTATTTATAAATATGTTTTTATTGGTTTCAGAGAGAAAGGGAGAGGGAGAGACATCCATGATGAGAGAGAATCACGGACCGGCCGCCTCCCGCACGCCCCCTATTGGGGATCGAGCCCGCAACCCAGGTCCATGCCCTTGACCGGGAATCGAACCCGGGACCCTTCGGTCCGCAGGCCGACGCTCTACCCACTGAGCCACACCGGCCGGGGCCATTTAACCTTTTAAAAAATGGACAACCGATTCTGTTATTTATTTTACCTCCAGGTAGAGCCCTGACCAAGAATTCCTTCTTTGTTTTAAAAATATATCCCCCCACCCCCCGGCCCTGGCCGGTGTGGCTCAGTGGGTAGAGCGCCGGCCTGCGGACCGAAGGGTCCTGGGTTCGATTCCCGGTCAAGGGCACGCACCTGGGTTGCGGGCGCATCCCCGGCGGGGGGCGTGCGGGAGGCAGCCGATCGATGTTTCTGTCTCATTATCGATGTTTCTAACTCTCTGTCCCTCTCCCTTCCTCTCTGTGAAAAAAATCAATAACATATATTTAAAATAATAATAATGATAATCTTTAAAAATAAAGAAAAATATATCTCCCCCTTGATCTAGACATTACACCAGGGATGGCGAACCTATGACACGCGGACTCATTTTTTTTGGCTGATGTTTCTTTGTTCCATGGCATTCGAATATATAAGGTAAATATCAAAAATATAAATATTTGTTTTGCTGCGGTCGCAAGGATCAAAACATGTCTCTAGGTGACCCGGCACCAGAGTGAAGCGAGGCGGACACGACCAGCTCAAAAGGTCCGCCATCGCCGTTTGCTGCGAGGACAGGGTTTATTTATGCGCCGACGTTCCACCTCCGGCGGGAAACGAGGCCAAAACCCATCATTTAAGCCCTGGCAGGGCGCGCTCGGAAATCTCAAGATTCCCTGCAAAGCGATTTATTGTATATTTTTAAGGGGAAAGAGTCCGATGTCCGAAATCACTTTTCCTGACGTTGAAAACTCATGGAAATCGATCGGAATTCCGTGAAGGCTCTTCATCCCTTAAGAGTTTATACTTTCTGCCCGGCTGGTGTGGCTCAGTGGTGAGCGTCCACCTCTGAACCAGAAGGTCATGGGTTCGATTCCTGGTCACGGTTACAGGCCCGGGGTGTGGGCTCCATCCCCAGTGGGGGGCGTGCAAGAGGCGGCCGGTCCGTGATTCTCTCTCATCATCGATGTTTCTCTCTCTCTCCCTCTCCCTTCCTCTCTGAGATCAATAAAAATCCTATAGAATAAAAGCCTAACATGCTAAGCGTCTGGTTGTCTGGTCAGTCATTCAACCAATCAAAGCATCATATGCTAATGATATGCTAAGGCCGCTGAAGTGCTCCCTATGAACGTGCACCGACCACCAGGGGGCAGACAGTCGACGGGTCGACCAGTCGCTATGACGTGCACTGACCACCAGGGGCAGACAGTCGACGGGTCAACCAGTCGCTATGACGTGCACCGACCACCAGGGGCAGACAGTCGACGGGTCGACCAGTCGCTATGACGTGCACTGACCACCAGGGGGCAGACAGTCGACGGGTCGACCAGTCGCTATGACGTGCAATGACCACCAGGGGGCAGACAGTCAACCAGCCAACCAGTCGCTATGACGTGCAATGACCACCAGGGGGCAGACAGTCGACCGGCCGACCAGTCGCTATGACGTGCACTGACCACCAGGGGGCAGACAGTTGACGGGTCGACCAGTCGCTATGATGTGCACTAACCACCAGGGGGCCGACAGTCAACCAGTCGCTATGAGGTGCACTGACCACCAGGGGGCAGACAGTCGACCGGTCGCTATGACGTGCACTGACCACCAGGGGGCCGACAGTCGACCAGTCGCTATGACGTGCACTAACCACCAGGGGGCCGACAGTCAACCAGTCGCTATGAGGTGCACTGACCACCAGGGGGCCGACAGTCAACCAGTCGCTATGAGGTGCACTGACCACCAGGGGGCAGACCGTCGACCAGTCGCTATGACGTGCACTGACCACCAGGGGGCCGACAGTCGACCAGTCGCTATGACGTGCACTGACCACCAGGGGGCAGACAGTCGACCAGTCGCTATAACGTGCACTGACCACCAGGGGGCAGACAGTCGACCGGTCGACCCATCGCTATGACGTGCACTGACCACCAGGGGGCAGATGCTCTGACTGGTAGGTTAGCTTGCTGCTGGGGTCCGGCCGATCAGGACTGAGTGAGACGGGCCGGACACGCCCTGGAGCCCTCCTGCGGTCCCTCTCCGGCCCCGATTGTGCACCCGTGGGGTCCCTCGGCCTGGCCTGCGCCCTCTCGCCATCCGGGACCCCTCAGGGGACGTCAGAGAGCCGGCTTCGACCCCATCCCACAGACCACGCCAAGAGACCCCACTGGTGCACGAATTCATGCACCGGGGCCTCTAGTCTACATATAGTTTTTAAAAGGGTGAGAGAGCCTCCTTTTTCAGGGCTGCGTAGTATTCCACGGTGTCGATGTCCCACGGCTGTTTTATCCACTCGTCCCCTCATGGACACGTGGGCCGTTTCCAGATCTTAGCTATTATTGTCCATTGTGCTGCTCTGACAGTCGGGGTGCACATATCCTTTCTGATGGATATTTTGGGGGTTTCTCAGGAAAAACTCCCAGAAATGGAATCATTGGGTCAAATGGCAGTTCCATTTTCTAATTTTTTTTTTTTTTTTTTTTTAGGAAAATCTACACTGTTTGGATGGGCACGTTTATTCTCATATTCTTTTAGAAAAAAAGCAAAAACAGGCTTAATTCTCATATTCTCGTATTCTCAGCACCTAAGCAGACCCATGATGCAACGGTAAATATTCGATGGTTGGGTTGCACCAGCCAGAGGCAACCTTGCCGGGTAAGGCATCGCCTACCAGGTAAGTCTCAGGTGGGGGTGCAAGAGGGAAAAGACTCTATTTGGGTTCAAAACCATCAATTTGTGTGAACTGAAAAAATCGCTAGTATCTGGCGCCATCTAGCGGCCATGTTGTGCAATTGCGCTAGATAACCCGGTGTCTTAAGCAAAGACAGGAATCCCTTTTTAATTTAATTTAATTTAATTATTTTCTTTTACTTTATCTTATTTTATTTTATTACTTTATTTTATTATTGTATTTTTACCTTATTAGTTTATTTTATTTCATTTCATTATTTCATTTATTTTATTTTATTTTATTATTGTATTTTTATCTTATTATTTTATTTCATTTCATTTCATTGTTTCATTTATTTTATCTTATTATTTTATTTTATTATTTTATTTTATTATTGTATTTTTATCTTTATTTCATTATATTTCATTTCATTATTTCATTTATTTTATCTTATTATTTTATTTATTTTATTAATTTATTTTATTTTATTATTGTATTTTTATCTTATTTTTATTTTATCTTATTTATTTTATTTTATTATTTTATTTCATTTTAATTTATCTATTTTATTTTATTTCTTTTTTTGTTTGTTTTGGACAATTAACCAAAGCAGAGACCTCACTTTTTTCCCCGCTCACGGGGCCATATTCCCCCTCTGATGTTTATTTTTTTATTTATTTATTTTTTAACATGGTATAATTTTTAATTTATTAAATTTTCTTTCTTGTCTTTTACTAGAGTTTAATAATTTTATTTATAAAGCATTTTATTAAATTAACTCCATAGTTAATGGCATGTGTTGTTATAGCAATGGTATCTTATTTTTATTATATTTTAATATAGAGAGAGTGGAAGGAAGAGGGAGAGGCGGAGAGAGAATTGTCTAAGCGAGAGAGACGCATCCATGGGTCGCCTCTTGGTTTGCAACCCAGTGACGTCGACCCTTTGACCAGAATCGAACCTGGGACCCTTCAGTCCGCGGGCCGATGCTCTATCCACTGACCCACACTGGCCAGGGCACAGGGGTCCCATTTAAAATAAATAAAAATAGCCCTGGACGGTGTGGCTCAGTGGATAGAGTGTCGGCCGGTGGACTGAAGGGCCCCGGGTTCGATTCCCGGTCAAGGGCACAGGCCCGGGTTGCAGGCTTTATCCCCAGTAGGGGGCGT
The DNA here is from genome assembly GCF_014108235.1 of Myotis myotis. Classification (NCBI taxonomy): domain Eukaryota; kingdom Metazoa; phylum Chordata; class Mammalia; order Chiroptera; family Vespertilionidae; genus Myotis; species Myotis myotis. The sequence continues at coordinate 938,279 of NW_023416359.1, forward strand.
GCAGGAGGCGGCCGGTCCATGATTCTCTCTCTTCATGGATGTTTCTCTCTCTCTCTGCCTCTCCCTTCCTCTCTGAGATCAATAAATATATATATTTTAAAGTGAAATACTTAAAAAAGATAAGGAATGCTAAAAAGCAATATTGATAGAAGACTATGGGATATAGATATAGATAGATGATAGGTAGGTAGATAGATAGATAGATAGATAGATAGATAGATAGATAGATAGATGATAGATAGATATAGATATAGATAGATGATAGATAGATGATAGATAATAGATAGACGATAGATAGATAGATAGATAGATAGATAGATAGATAGATAGATAGATAGATGATAGATAGATAGATATAGATGATAGATAGATAGATAGATGATAGATAGATAGATAGATAGATAGATAGATAGATAGATAGATAGATAGATGATAGATAGATAGATATAGATAATAGATAGATGACAGATAGATAGATGATAGATAGATAGATAGATAGATAGATAGATAGATAGATGATAGATAGATAGATATAGATATAGATAGATGATAGATAGATATAGATATAGATAGATGATAGATAGATGATAGATAATAGATAGATGATAGATAGATAGATAGATAGATAGATGATAGATAGATAGATATAGATAATAGATAGATGATAGATAGATAGATAGATGATAGATAGATATAGATATAGATAGATGATAGATAGATGATAGATAATAGATAGATGATAGATAGATAGATATAGATGATAGATAGATAGATGATAGATAGATAGATATAGATAATAGATAGATGATAGATAGATAGATAGATGATAGATAGATAGATAGATAGATAGATAGATAGATGATAGATAGATAGATATAGATATAGATAGATGATAGATAGATAGATAGATGATAGATAGATAGATAGATAGATAGATAGATAGATAGATAGATGATAGATAGATAGATATAGATATAGATAGATGATAGATAGATATAGATATAGATAGATGATAGATAGATGATAGATGATAGATAGATGATAGATAGATAGATAGATAGATAGATAGATAGATAGATAGATAGATGATAGATAGATAGATAGATAGATAGATGATAGATAGATAGATATAGATAATAGATAGATGATAGATAGATAGATAGATAGATGATAGATAGACAATAGGTAGATAAACACATGAATAAACGTCAGTGGAAAGACTCTGGATGGAAATGGAACCCTGCGCCCTCAGGGGCCCCGATTTGGCAGCGGGAACCCCTGGGCCTGGAGGCTGATGGGGCGTTAATCTTGGTTCCGATAATTAACTCCCCGAGGAGGCGGCACGGCCCCGGAGACACTCTGACAACCGCCTGGAAGAGGGAGAACCGGGTGTCGCCGGGGCCTCCAGGCAACCTCACCGTTACCTCCACAGAAACAAACACAAAGCTTTGCTAGGAAGAACCTCTCTCTCTCTCTCTCTCTCTCTCTCTCTCTCTCTCTCTCTCTCTCTCCTCCCCAATACTTCAAGGGCCCATCAGAAACCTATGGCCGGCCCGAGCCGGTGTGGTTCAGTGGGTAGAGCAGCCGGCCTGCGGACTGAGTAAAGTAAAAAACAAGCAAATAAATAAATGTGAATAAGTCAACATAAACAAAGATAAAACAACATAGAAATATATAAATAAAAAGTAAATATAAATAAAATAAAAATAAATAAATAGCCCCAACCGGTGTGGCTCAGTGGATAGAGCGTCGGCCTGTGGACCGAAGGGTCCCGGGTTCGAGTCCCGGTCAAGGGCAAGGGCACAGGCCCGGGTTGCGGGCTGGATGTCCAGTAGGGGGCGTGCAGGAGGCGGCCGATCCATGATTCTCATCACGGATGCTTCTCTCTCTCCCTTCCTCTCTGAAATCAATAATAAATTTCTTTAATTTTTCTGAACGATCTAGAAGTCTTATATAATCGTTGAAACCTTCCCTAGGGTGCCTACAAGGCAATTGTGTGGGGTAATTTTTGTGTTTGTTTGTTTTAATTAGCCAATGAACATTCCTTTTTCTCTTTTACTTTTTTTGTTGTTAATCCTCACCTGAGGATATTTTCCCATTGATTTTTAGAGAGAGAGCGGAAGAGAGAGGGAGAGACAGAGAGAAACATCGATGAGAGACAGACCCATCGATCGGCTGCCTCCTGCACGTGCCTCGACCCCGGTCCAGGACCAGGGCCTGCAACCGGGAATTGAACCCGGGACCCTTCGGTCCACAGGCCGACGCTCTGCCCACTGAGCTACACCAGCCGGGGCTATTTATTTGGTTATATTTTATTTTTGTTTATTTATGTTTACTTTTTTTTTCATTTTTATGTTGTCTTTGTTTATGTTGACTTATTTATATTTAATTCTTTGCTTGTTTTTACTTTATTCAGTCCCCAGGCTGGCGCTCTGCCCACTGAGCCACACCGGCCAGGGCTATTTATTTATATTTTATTTGTGTTGATTCATATTTCCTTTTTTATTTATTTATGTTTATGTTGTTTGTCTTTATTTATGTTGACTTATTTACATTTATTTGTTTTTATTCTGTCCGCAGGCCGGTGCTCTGCCCACTGAGCCACACCGGCCGGGGCGGGAAGATAAGTTTCGGAGGGGAACCTGGGATTCGCAGCAAACCCGTAGATTCAGATCCACATGTACGGACACGACCGTGACCCTGAGCTGCCCTCTGAGGAGGTGTGGGCGGGGGCGGCACCAATTACCAGCAGGTGCCCGAGGTGCCCACACCTCGCCCGCCCACACGGCCCGGCTCCCAGACCTGCCCCAGCCTGCCCGGAAGCCCACCTGCCCCCACCTGCCCGGGAGCCCACCTGCCCCAGCCTGCCCGGGAGAGGCACTTGCTTTATTTCTTGCAAATGAGCTGCAGCTCATCGGAGAGTCCGTAAACGGCCTCTGCAAAGAGGATGGTGGTGAAGTGACTGGCCCATCAAATGCAGGAGAGATAGATGTCCGGAAGCCCCCTGTGCACACCCGCCCGGAAGCCCACCTGCCCCCACCCGCCCGGAAGCTCCCCTGCACACACCCTCCCGGAAGCCGACCTGCCCCCACCTGCCCCTCCCGCCCGGAAGCCCACCTGCCCCCACCTGTCCCCACCTGCCCGGATTTCCCCCTGCGCACACCTGCCCGGGTTATCCCCTGGAACCGATTACCCGCCTAGGAGAGGGCCCTATTCCCCCAGGAGTCTGGGATTTGCTGAGAGAAACTGGGGCCATTGGCGTCCAGGGAGCTGGGAGGGGCCTGGCCGGACCCGCATTTATTATTTAAATCCAGAGGCACCCCAGCCGGTGTGCCCAGTGGATAGAGTGTCGGCCCTCAGTCTGAAGGGTCCCGGGTTCGAATCCGGACAAGGGCAGTTCCCCGGGTTGCTGGCTCGATCCCCAGTGTGGGGCGTGCAGGAGGCAGCCGGTCCATGATTCTCTCTCATCATGGATGTTGCTCTCTCTCTCCCTCTCCCTTCCTCTCTGAAATCAATAAAAAAATATAAATAAATAAACAAATAAATGTCAATGAAAAAATATGCTTGGGTGAGGATTAACAATAAAATACATTAAATTAAATTAAAAAATAAATATAAAAGAATAAGATAAATAAAATAAATAGAATAGGATAAATAAAATAGAATAAAATTAATAAAGTAAAATCAAATTAATAAAATTATATAAACTAAATCAAATAATAAAATAAATAGAGTAAATAGAATAGAATAATACGTTAAATTAAATTAATAAAATAATAGAAATTATATAAATAAATACAATGACAAAACAGAATAGATAGTATAGGATAATACAATAAATTGACTAAACTAAATTAATCAAGTAAAATCATACAAATAAATAAAATAATAAAATACCTTTTTTTAAAAAAGTAAAAATAAGAAACAAACCCCAGAACCTTTCCTGAGCCTGTTTCCGGGGGGTTCTCCCTCCAGGCGCACACACCGGGGTTCCCCGGGGAACCCCAAGTGGGGGCTTTTCCATCCTCTTGCCCCCCGAAGGCCCCCCTCTTTCCTCCATGGAAGCTAATTCGCCTGGAAAAAAAAAAAAGAAAAGAAAAAGAAAAAAACACACACAGCCCTTGCAGGCCTGGACCCCTGCCAGCAGCCAGGACTCACTTTACAAAGCGATCAAGTTACCTGCTGGCGGGGGAGGGGAGGGGGGAGGTGAGGAGGGGGAAGGGGGAGGGGCAGAGGGTAAAGGGGGGCCTCCCCCCACCCCCTGCCCCCCCATCCCTTCCAGGATCTCACTGTTTCCTTCTAAACCCCCAGGAGGGACCCCCTTGTTTGCAAAAAAAAAAACCCCAAAATCAGCTGACTGTCTGGGGCCAGACCCCTGGGCCACACAGATCCCTTCTGATGGGGGCCCAGGTCTTGCAAAAAAAGGGGGTATCACAGGGCCTGCCTCTTCCCAGAGCTCCCCGCCCCCTGCACCCCCAGGAGCCCCGAGGGGAGGCCCAGGGAGCTTATCTTCCATGCACACAGCTTCTCCTTTGCAGGGAGAGCTCCCCGGGGAGGTGCCAGCAGCCAGGTCCCTCCCCACCTAACCGCCCCCCCTCCCGCCTCTCCCCCCCCCCCCCCGCCTCCATCCCCTTGCCCCCCCTCCCCCCCCGCCCCACAGCCTCTCTGTTCTCCCCTTTCAGCCTCTCCGTCCAGGCACCACCGTGACCTCAATTCAGGCTCCGGCTGCACAAACCTCTTGCAAAACCGACATGCCCAGCGCCTGACACACGTACAAGGTGTCCCAGAATTCACGCAAGAAGTGATTTCGATAGAAAACACAGGCCTATCATGAAAAATTGTAAACTTTTTATTGATTCAGAAAGGAGACAGTCTAGGGTTATGCATGGAAGAGCACATCGGGGTCCAGGGCCTCCACAGCTTTGCTGGCACAGACGCACTCTGGCGTTGAAATTTTCCGGGACCCGAACGCGGCTGCTGCTCGGGCAGTAACAGTTCACAGTGCTCGCTCTCTCAACACGATAATCCAGGGGGTTTTTTGGTGCCGTGGAGGCCCTTGACCCGATGTGCTCTTCCACACATAACCCTAGACCGTATCCTTTCTGAATCAATAAAAAATCTACAATTTTTTATTGGAAACCTGTCTTTCCTATCAAAATCACTTCTTGCGTGAATTTTGGGACACCCTGTATGTGATGGCAAACGTTGGCTTTGTCCAGTGGGCCTGGTCCCCCAGGACAGGGGCGGACATAGAATCGAGGGGGGCACCAGCGAGAATCGTTAGGAAATAAATAGGAATCATGCCCTGTTTCCCCCTGACTGTGTTGTTCTGATCAGAGAAGGCAGCCCTGGCCGGTGTGGCTCAGTGGATAAGAGCGCCCGCAGGGTCCCGGGTTCGAATCCCGGTCAAGGGCACATGCCCAGGTTGCAGGCCTGAGACACCGTGGAATACTACGCAGCCCTGAAAAAGGAAGAGCTCGAGCCATTGGCAACAGCACGGAGGGGCCTGGGGAGCAGGATGCCGGGTGACATAAGCCGGTCGGAGAAACGTAACTATCCCCTGATCTCACTCATAGATGGGATCTAATGAACCCAATACAGTGATGATCAAAAATAGGCCCAGAGACACAGAAGCGTGAACAGGCTGTTGAACCGCAGAGGGAAGGCAGGGGAGGGTGGGTGGTTGGGTGAGAAGAGATCAACCAATGAACGTGTAGGCGTATAGGCGTCACCCGTGGACGCAGACAATGGGGGGGGGGTGAGGGCCTGGGATGGGGTGCAGGAGGGGCTGGGAGAGGTTGATGGGGGGGAAAGGAGGGCCTAGGTAATACTTTCAATAATAAAGATTAAAATGATAATAATAATAATAATAATAACAGTGAATGAATAACACACATAAAATGCAAGAGAGCCCTGGCCGGTGTGGCTCAGTGGGTAGAGCGTCGGCCTGCGGACTGAAGGGTCCCGGGTTCGAATCTGGCCAAGGGCATGTACCTGGGTTGCGGGCACATCCCCAGTGGGGGCCGTGCAGGAGGCAGCTGATCGATGTTTCTCTCTCATCGATGTTTCTGACTCTCTATCCCTCTCCCTTCCTCTCTGTGAAAAATCAATAAAATATATTTTTTAAAAAATGAATAAATACACGAAACGGCCCCCAGGCTGTCAGGTACATCCACTGGCTCACGGAGCCGGGGGTTGGGGACCAGGGCCAGCGTGGCCGTGGCTCCGAAGGGAAGTTTCCGTCGTGAATGTTTCATTAGAGCAGAAGCAGACGGTGACCTGCAGGAGCCAGGGATCGCAGTAACCGGTGTGGCTCAGTGGATAGAGCGTCGGCCTGCGGACTGAAGGGTCCCGGGTTCGAATCCAGCCAAGGGCATGGACCTTGGTTGCGGGCACATCCCCAGTGGGGGGCGTGCAGGAGGCAGCTGATCGATGTTTCTCTCTCATCGAAGTTTCCGACTCTCTATCCCTCTCCCTTCCTCTCTGTAAAAAATCAATAACATATATTTTTTTAAAAAAAAGATCATTTGGAGGCAAGAACAGAACTGCACGCTAGGACCTCAGCCCCTGAAGCTCTCCCATCTCGATCGGTCTGCTTCTCGACCAACCTGTTGGCGGAAAAGCTGCCCCCGTCATGGACCAGAACTTTAGTTTTTTTGGCCCGAAAACCCTTTTTTAAGTTGAGGCCTCAGCATGAGAAAAACGACTCCCCGTCAAGACACGGAGGAGGGAATGCTATTGCGACGGACGAAAACCCATGATGGGCACAATTTATGTATTTATTTTTTTCCTTAAAAATTCTTATTTATAGCAGACGTAGAGCGTGATCTGCAAGATTAACCTACAGATTAATTCTGCACACCTCCTTCTAGGGATGTGCCTGCAACCAAGGTACATGCCCTTGGCCGGAATCGAACCCGGGACCCTTGAGTCCGCAGGCCGACGCTCTATCCACTGAGCCATTCCGGCCGGGGAACTACCGGTTTCTTAAAACCGAACTAATAATGAGCCCGGCTGGTGTGGCTCAGTGGTTGAGCATCAACCTATAAACCAGGAGGTCACGGGTTCGATTCCCGGTCAGGGCTCGTGCCCGGGTTGCGGGCTCGATCCCCGGTGGGGGGCGTGCAGGAGGCGACCCATCCATGATTCTCTCTCATCATGGATCTTTCTATTTCTTGCTCCCTCTCTGAAATCGATAGAAATACATTTAAATAAAATTAAATAAAAATAAACGAATGATGATTTGGAAGATCAACACCGTCCACTGCTCTATACCCGTGACTCAAAAACGGAGAATTCTTCATGTCCGTTGGTTCCTTTTTTGCTAGCTCCGGGAAGGAAAGAGAGCCAGAGAAATATAATTACCAGCCCTGGCCGGTTTGTGTCATTGGCTAGAGCGTCCACCTGCAGATCAAAGGGTCCCGGGTTCGATTCCGGTCAAGGACACATGCCCTGGATTCGGGCTCCATCAGGACACGCAGGAAGTAGCTGATCCATGCTTCTCTCTCATCATTGATGCTTCTCTCCCTCCCTCCCTCCCTCTCACAAATCAATAAAAATATATTTAAAAAATAGAAAAGAAATAGAATGTCCTGCAGTATCAGCTCCTCGGGGTGCGGCAGGCAGCAGAGCTGGGGGTTGGGGGCAGGACCCGAAGCCGGTTCCCCGGAGAGGCCGAGTGTCTTCAGGGCCGACAGCTGCCCGAAGGCCGAGGGCAACTCCCTCAGGCGACGGTGGCCCAGGCTCAGCGACTCCAGCCTGGCCAGGCTGCCCAGCTCACCGGAAAGACCCATCAGTCGGTTGCCGTCCAAGGACAGGCTGGTCAGCCGCGTGAACGTCCCCATCGCCGCGGGCGGGAGGCTCTCGATCTGGACACGTTGTTGGACACGTCGATGGCCCCGGAGGCACCCCGACACGTCGATGGCCCAGGAGGCACCCTGACACGTCGATGGCCCCGGAGGCACCCCGACACCTTCTGCAGATCCACTGGGAACTCACTCAGCCCCAGGCCCTTCAGCTCTATGGCTCCGTTCTTCTGCGTGTTGACCAGATGGCCCCCGGGGGCGGCACTTCCCATGTCAACACTACGGGTCAGGTCCCTCCTGTAGATTTATTTTTGAATCTCGGGGTCCTGCCCAAGGGGGTGAAGGAAGAAAAGACAGGAAGAGGCAGCCGGCCACCGGGCTGTAGGTCTTAGGCAGCTGTGCCCCTGGCCAGACAGACACCAGTAGGCACCTACAGAGAGAGGGCCAGACTGCCTCGCCGCCTGCCTGCCTCTCGGCTCACAGCTCCGACTCTGGAGATGACCTAGGACCTGTGCCCGCCTGCGGACGTGCGTGTCTGGATTCCACCGGAGGCCAAACAGCCCGTGACGTCCTCCCTTGAGGGGAAATGCCCGCTGGGGTCACGGACCAACAGGATGAGCACGATTTAAGACCAACACATGGCCATCCATCAAGAGTGTTAATGGAGCCCTGGCCGGTTTGGCTCAGTGGATACAGCGTCGGCCTGTGGACAGAAGGGTCCTGGGTTCCATTCCCGGTCAAGGGCACATGCCAGGTTGCAGGCTGGATCCCCAGGAGGGGGCGTGCAGGAGGCAGCCGGCCCATGATTCTCTCGTTTCTGTCTCTCTCTCCCTGTTCCTTCCTCTCTTTGAAATCAATAAACACATATCTTGCTCTAGTATATATTTTTCATATATTTTTATTTGGCTCAGTGGATAGAGTGTCGGCCTGCAGACCAAAGGGTCCCGGGTTCGATTCCCGTCAAGGGCACGTACCTGGGTTGCAGGCTCCTCCCCGGCCCGGGCCCTGGTCGGGGTGCGTGCAGGAGGCAGCCCATCGATGTGTTTCTCTCACATGGATGTTTCTCTCTGTCTCTCTCCCTCTCTCTTCCACTCTCCCTAAAATCAATGGAAAAATAGGCAAGGATTAAAAAATAAATTTATTAATAATAATAATAATAATAATAAAGGGTGCTAATGTTGCCTGGCCAGCAAGGCTCAGTGGTTGAGCATCGACCGATGAACCAGGAGGTCCTGGGTTCGATTCCCGGTCAAGGGCACATCACTGGGTTGTGGGCTCGATCCCCATTCAGGGGCGTGCAGGAGGCAGCTGGCCCATGATTCTCTCTCATCATTGATGTTTCTCTCTCCCTCTCCCTTCCTCTCTGAAATCAGTAAAACAATACATTTAAAATCATTCATAATAATATACTAATAAGTTGGCCTGGTACCGGGTAGACACGTGATTTATGGGGACAATCACGTATTAAGTTATGTAATGTCGTTCCCTGGGGCATACAAAAACGTAAAAACCACATAATAAACATGAGATCGATACATAACACAATTCCTGCAAAAAGAAAATGACTATCCTAATATGTATAAAATTGATCACTGTAGCCCGGACGGTGTGGCTCAGTGGTTAGAGCGTCAACCCAGGAACCAGGAGGTCCTGGGTTCGATTCCCGGTCAAGGGCGCGGGCCCGGGCTGCGGGCTGGATCCCCAGTCGGGGGCGAGCAGGAGGCGGCCGGTCCATGTTTCTCTCTCATCGTTAATGTCTCTCTCTCTCTCTCTCCCTCTCCCTTCCTCTCTGAAATCAATAAAAACATATTTAAAAACAAACAAACAAACGAACACCCTTGAATGGGCCTTGTTTTCCCGGACGAGATCCCTCTACATCCATCCTTCTCTCGGAAAACAGCGCAGCCGGAGCCGCGTCTTCATCACGATGCCGCCGGAGACGGGGCTGCTGCCAGCACATTCATTTTCGGCTGCATTAGCGGCTCAGCCTGTTGTCAGCGACGGCTTTACCCGCCCCCCTATTAGCTAAATGGCCCCCGATGACGCCAGGAGGTTATCGGAGATCATTTATCAGCCATGTTTTGATTTCAAGTGGTGACTTCGGAGAAGCTCTCGTTGGATGGTATCTCCGGGCTGCGTGGAACCTGCGATGGGGAACAGCCTACGGAATAAAGAGGGGATATGCAAATTGACCCTCCCTCCGTCGCACCATCGCAAGACGGCTGCACCCACCGTGGGAGCGGGGTTCCCGTAACGAGCCGTCGGGAGCCATCAGCAGGGGCCGGAGGCCGCGCCCGCCCCCTCGCTGGCGGGGGGGGAGGGGACTTGGCTCTGGGTCCCGCGACGCGCCCCGGGCTCTGACAGGAGGGAGATTTTCGTATACATTTTACCAATTTTCTCTCATCTCTGACACTTCTGTTATAGAGAACGGGCAGACAGCCATATTAAAATAGTTCCTCTAGCTGAAACCGGTGTGGCTCAGTGGATAGAGCGTCGGCCTGCGGACTGAAGGGTCCCGGGTTCGATTCCCGGTCAAGGGCATGGACCTTGGTGGCGGGCACATCCCCAGTAGGAGGTGTGCAGGAGGCAGCTGATCGATGTTTCTCTCTCATCGATGTTTCTAACTCTCTATCCCTCTCCCTTCCTCTCTGCAAAAAATCAATAAAATATATTAAAAAAATATACTTCCTCTAATGAATTCCCTTTGAATGTGCACGGATTTCGTGCACCGGGGCCACTAGGAATTCACAATGCAATGGCCACCACAGGTCATAAGGACCAAATTCAATATCATGTTTTTTTTTTCAAAAAATATATATATATATTTTTACGGATTTCAGAGAGGAAGGGAGAGGGAGAGAGAGAGACAGAGAAACATTAGTGAGGAGAGAGAATCACGGACCGGCTGCCTCCTGCACGCCCCCTACTGGGGATCGAGTCCGCAACCCGGGCCTGTGCCCTTGACCGGGAATCGAACCCAGGACCTCCTGGTTCATCGGTCGATGCTCCACCATGAAGCCACGATGGCTAGGCGTAAGATAATATTGAAGGCCCTGACCGGTGTTGCTCAGTGGATAGAGCCTTGGTCTGTGGATTCAAGGGTCCCGGGTTCGAATCCAGTCAAGGGCATGTACCTTGGTTGCGGGCACATCCCCAGTCGGGGGTGTGCAGGAGGCAGCTGATCGATGTTTCTCTCTCATTATTGATGTTTCTGACTCTCTATCCCTCCCCCTTCCTCTCTGTAAAAAAATCAATAAAATATATTTTTAAAAAAGACAGAATATTGAAGGATGTCTTTAGAGGTGGGAGGGGGGCGGATTCTGGAGTCCAGGCCGCGTTTAGATATGACGGGAAGGGTAGAAAGTGCCTAAGTGGACGGCCCTTTCTAAGTGCATTCGGGGAACCGTTCCCCGACCACTGTCCCCTGGGCTTGGGCTGAGAGCGAGGCCATCAGCCGAGCCCTCTCACGGCAGGTCAGCACCTCGGGACGCGATGAGACCGCAGCGGACGCCCGCCTCTCCCCTTGGGCCTGGTCCGTCCGCAGATGGGGGCAGCTCTCCTCTGTGAAATGCTTCGGGCTGATATCCCGTGGACTCTGTGCATTCCAGAACCTGGGATCCATTTTTATTAGAGAGAGAGGTAGAGAGAGAGATAGAGAGAGACGTAGAGGTAGAGATAAAGGTGCTTCTCTCTCTCTCTGTCCCTTCCTCTCTGAAACCAATCCAATAATATAAAAGCCTAATATGCTAAGTGTCAGGTCAACCAATCAGCTATTCAACGAATCAAAGCATAATATGCTAATGACATGCGAAGGCCGCTCAACTGCTCGCTATGACAGGCACTGACCACCAGGGGGCAGACAGTCGACGGGTCGACCAGTCGCTGTGACGTGCACTGACCACCAGGGGGCAGACAGTCAACCGGTCGACCAGTCGCTATGATGTGCACTGACCACCAGGGGACAGACAGTCGACGGGTCGACCAGTCGCTATGACGTGCACTGACCACCAGGGGGCAGACAGTCGGCTGGTCGACCAGTCTCTATGACGTGCACTGACCACCAGGGGGCAGACAGTCGACAGGTCGACCAGTCGCTATGACGTGCACTGACCACCAGGGGGCAGACAGTCGACGGGTCGATCAGTCGCTGTGACGTGCACTGACCACCAGGGGGCAGACAGTCAACCGGTAGACCAGTCGCTATGACGTGCACTGACCACCAGGGGGCAGACAGTCGACGGGTCGATCAGTCGCTGTGACGTGCACTGACCACCAGGGGGCAGACAGTCAACGGGTCGACCAGTCGCTATGACGTGCACTGACCACCAGGGGGCAGACAGTCGACGGGTCAACCAGTCGCTATGACGTGCACTGACCACCAGGGGGCAGACAGTCAACCGGTCGACCAGTCGCTATGACGTGCACTGACCACCAGGGGGCAGACAGTCGGCCAGTCGGCCCCCTCCCCGACCCCAATCGTGCACCCGTGGGGTCCCTCGGCCTGGCCTGCGCCCTCTCGCCATCCGGGACCCCTCGGGGGATGTCCGAGAGCCGGTTTCAGCCCCATCCCGCAGGCCAGGCCTGGGGACCCCACTGGTGCCCGAATTCGTGCACCGGGGCCTCTCGTGAAAAGATATTCGAAGAGAAACACATGCACCGTTCTGTGTCTCCCATTCGGGGCGTGTGACACCCTGAAGACAAAGCCAGGGGCAGGCTGACCAGCCTGCGTCCAGGGGGCCCAGGTGAGGGGACGGTGACAGAGATAAGGGGAGGAAGGCTTGCATGCGACGGAGCCGACACAGGTAGAGTCAACAGGAAGTGGCGACCCACGGAGCTCACAAAAGAAGCGAAGAAAAAAAGTCCCATCTGATTAGGCCTTCGGAGGACGGACCACAAATACATACTATTCTTTAAAAATATATATTTTTATTGATTTCAGAGAGAAAGGGAAAGGGAGGGAGAGACACATCCATGATGAGAGAGAATCCTGGACCGGCCGCCTCCTGCACGCCCCCTACTGGGGACGGAGCCCACAACCCGGGCCTGTGCCCTTGACCGGGATTCGAATCCGGGACCCTTGAGTCTGCAGGCTGATGCTCTATCCACTGAGCCAAACTGCTTAGGTCCGTACCATTATTATTACTTTTTTATGCTTTGAGAGGAAGACAATGACCAGATTGCATGGGGAGGGGTCAAAAGGAATATACTTTTTTTTAAAAAAAGTTGCTTTTAGCCCTAACCGGTGTGGCTCAGTGGATAGAGAATCAGCCTGCAGACTCAAGGGTCCTGGGTTCGATTCCGGCCAAGGGCATGTACCTGGGCTGCGGGCACATCCCCAGTGGGGGGCGTGCAGGAGGCAGCTGATCGATGCTTCTCTCTCGTCGATGTTTCTGACTCTCTATGCCTCTCCCTTCCTCTCTGCCAAAAAATCAATAAAATATATTTTAATAAAATAAAAATATCTTTTAAGAAATGCTCACCGTCACCGATCACCAGAGAGAGATGCCCATGAAAACCACGCCTGCTGGTGGGAAGGCAGGCTGGTGCCGCCGCAGTGGAAGACGGGGTGGAATTTCTTTCCCCCGAGGCCAGAACTCACCCGCCGGTCCCGGGTTCGAGACCAGCCATTTTTTTGAGCTTTGTAGGCCCCGCTCTTCGCTTATCTCGACCGATAAGGTGCCTCAAACCTGTTTTGCAGCTGGGTTTCCGGGTTTGGGGGCTGGTTTTTTCACCCTAATCGTTAACTGGAAATCAGGGCAGAGGGCTGTGGGGCCAAGGTGAATTATTCTCTCTCTCTCTCTCTCTTTTTTAAAAATAAAAATGGCTTTAAAAGAGAGAGAGGATATCTCCATGGATTTCTAGAGAGAGTGGAGGAGAGGGGGAGTCGGGGGAGAGAGAGACACACACCCCCCTTTTGCCTCCTGCACGCACCCCAGCCAGGGCCAGTGCGCTTGCAACCCAGGTCTGTGCGCTGGACTGGGATTCGAACCCGGGACCCTCCGGTCGCCAGGCCGGGGCTCTAACCACTGAGCCAAAACCAGCCCAAAACCTATTCTCTCGTCCATGAATGTTATTATTTTTTTTTTTGATTGTTTGTTTTCCTGTTGGGCTAATAATGCGACAGAGAGGGAATCGCAGGACAGGAAACGTGCAAAGTCTATTTTATTCGTGGGGACCTGGGGACCAGAGAAAGTTCGGACACCCCGTTCCTTATCCAATCGTCTATTTAAAGAAAAGAAAATTTTTAAAATATGTATATTTTTAACTGATTTCAGAGAGGAAGGGAGAGGGAGAAACATCCATGAGGAGAGAGAACCATGGACCGGCCGCCGCCTGCACGCCCCCTGCTGGGGATCGAACCCGCAACCCGGGCCTGTGCCCTGACCGGGAATCGAACCCTGACCTCCTGGTCCATAGGTCGATGCTCAGCCACTGAGCCATGCCGGCCAGACAATGTAGAACTCTATCTATCTATCTATCTATGTATCTATCTATCTATCTATCTATCTATCTATGTATCTATCTATCTATCTATCTATCTATATCTATCTATCTATATCTATCTATCTGTCTATTATCTATCTATATCTATATCTATCTATCTATCTATCTATCCATCCATCTCTATCTATCTATCTATCTATCTATCATCATCTATCTATCTATCATCTATCTATTTATCTATCTATCCTCTATCATCTATCATCTATCTATCTATATCTATCTATATCTGTCTATTATCTATCAATATATATCTATATCTATCATCTATCTATATCTATCTATCTATCTGTCTATTATCTATCTATATCTATATCTATCCATCCATCCATCCATCCATCCATCCATCCATCTCTATCTATCTATCTATCTATCTATCTATCTATCTATCTATCTATCATCATCTATCTATCTATCATCTATGTATTTATCTATCATCTATCAATCAATCAATCTATCTATCTATCTATCTATATCTGTCTATTATCTATGTATATATATCTATATCTATCATCTATCTGTATATATCTATCTATATCTATCTATCTATATCTATCTATCTATCTGTCTATCTATCTATCTATCTATCTATCATCATCTATCTATCTCTATTAATTTTAATTTATTTCAGAGAGGAAGGGAGAGAGAGAAACATCCATGATGAGAGAGAATCACGGACCGGCCGCCTCCTGCACGCCCCCCACTGGGGATCCAGCCTGCAACCCGGGCCTGTGCCCTTGACCGGGAATCGAACCCGGGACCTCCTGGTTCCCGGGGCGACACTCCTGAACCCCGATGACGGGCAGCTATCGCACCTCACCGCTGCCCCTGGGGGCTCGTTAGGGGTGGCCACCTGGGCCCCACGTTGGATGCATCGGTGGAATCCAAATCTCCTGGGATGTGGCTATTTGTACCGGCCTCGCAGCTGCTCCCTGGACATTGCAAACCTGCAGACAGGGGCCTCCTCGAACCCTGGCTGGTGATCGACCTCATTCTCCTTCTCTGGGAGGAGGAGGTGGGCCGGACGTCAATAATATCACGTCTTTTACCCAATAAACAGGTGACTCTTGTACAAAACACATTTGGGTTTTTTGTTTTTTTTTTTGCATTCGGCTCGGTGCCTCAGGAGAGAAGAAATCCAGGCAAGTTCCCCCCAGAAACTTGGGGGAACCCCGAAACACCCATCGGAAAGCATGCATGCACCCCTATGTTCCTAGCAGCTCCATGGACCATCGCTAAGATCTGGGAACAGCCCACCAAGTGCCCATCAGGGGACGAATGGATCAAAAAGCCCTGGGTCGCTTCCACCGTGGAATAGTATGCAGCCCTGAAAAAGGAGGGCCCGGCCGGCAGGGCTCAGGGGTTGAGCCTCGGCCTTCGAACCAGGAGGTCCCGGGTTCGATTCCCGGTCAAGGGCACATGTCCGGGTTGCGGGTTCGATCCCTTATAGGGGGGCGTGCAGGAGGCGGCCGATCCGTGATTCTCTCTCCTCATCGATATTCCTATCTCTGTCACTTCCTCTCTGAAATCAATAAAAATATAGACTTTTTTTTGAAAAAAGAGAGAGAGAGGAAAAAAAAAATGTGAAATTTTGTTCATCTTCCCGGAATAAACCCACGGATGCTCCCCAATGTCACAACCAAGTCTCCTCCACCTCATGTTCGCCCCGATGATGAAATTCATTTCTAAGCCCGCGTCCTGAGTTCTGTGTTTCCTGGTGGTTTCGCACCACAAATTGTTTCACACTCAGCCCAGAGCTTATCTGCGAAACCTCAGCTTTTTTTTTTTTCTTTTCCCCTGATTTTTTTTTAATTTTGTTCTAGAGAGAGAGTGGAAGGGACGGAGAGAAACACACAGAGAAAAACATCATTTTTTAAAATATATATATATTTTTGTTGTTGTTGATTTCAGAGGGAGAGGGAGAGAGAAATGTCAATGATGAGAATCAGGGGCCGGCCGCCTCCTGCACGCCCCCTAGTGGGGATGGAGCCCGCAACCCCGGACCTGTGCCCTTGACCGGGAATCGAACCCGGGACCTCCTGGTTCATAGGTCGAAGCTCAACCCCTGAGCCCTGCCGGCCGGGCCCTCCTTTTTCAGGGCTGCGTACTATTCCACGGTGCAAACGACCCACAGCTTTTTGATCCACTGGCCAGCTGATGGGCACTCGGACTGTTTCCAGATCTTAGCTCCAAACTCTGTTCCCGCATGTCTAGTTTTTATATTTTTTTAATTTTTATAAATATATTTTATTGATTTTTTACAGAGAGGAAGGGAGAGGGATAGAGAGTCAGAAACATGGATGAGAGAGAAGCATCGATCAGCTGCCTCCTGCACGCCCCCCTACTGGGGATGTGCCCGCAACCAAGGCACATGCCCTTGACCGGGAATCGAACCCGGGACCCTTCAGTCCGCAGGCTGATGCTCTATCCACTGAGCCACACTGGTTAGGGCATGATTTTTTTTTTTTTTTTGAGGAAACTCCACACTGTCCTCCCATCGGGGCCGAGAGAGAAACATCGCGGATGGGCTGCCTCCTGGGGACCCGACGGGCCACCGGAACCCCAAGTTTATGGGGGAAACTTGCCTGGATTTCTTCTCTCCTGAGGCACCGACCCGAATGCAAAAAAAAAAAAACCACACAAATGTTTTGTACCAGAGTCACCCTGTTTCTCAGGCAAAAGGCGTCATTTTGTCGCTGGCGGTGTGGGGCCGAGATTCGGCCAAGATAGGGGCCTGGCGCCATTTCCTTGGTGTGTGTGTGTTTTATCAGGACGTGACATCTTTGCCTTTCAGCCCCAGGTGTCGGCTGCTGGCTGTGGTTTCCCGTCTTGAAATATTCGAAACCTCGTTCCTGTGGCACAGGATTCGAGGGGGGTGTTTGGGGAGCGCTGTGGCTATTGGCACTATCGCCTGTTTTTTAAAAATAATGTTTTTGTTTATGAACTAGAGGCCCGGTGCATGAAATTCGTGCACTGGGGCGGGGTTGGGGGGGGGATCTCTCAGCCAGGCCTGCACCCTCTCGCAATCCGGGACCCACAGGGATCGGGCCGAAACCGGCAGTCGGACATCCCTGTCGCAATCTGGGGCCGCTGGCTCCTAACTGCTCGCCTGCCTGCCTGATCGCCCCTAACCACTCGCCTGCCCGCCTGATCGCCCCTAACCACTCTACCTCCCTGCCTGATCGCCCCTAACCACTCTGCCTGCCTGCCTGATCGCCCCTAACCACTCGCCTGCCTGCCTGATCGCCCCTAACCACTCCCCTGCCTGCCTGATCGCCCATAACCACTCCCCTGCCTGCCTGATCGCCCCTAACCACTCTGCCTGCTTGATCGCCCCTAACCACTCACCTGCCTGCCTGATCGCCCCTAACCACTCACCTGCCTCATTGCCCCTAACCACTCACCTGCCTGCCTGATCGCCCCTAACCACTCGCCTGCCTGCCTGATCGCCCCTAACCACTCCCCTGCCTGCCTGATCGCCCATAACCAGTCACCTGCCTGCCTGATCGCCCCTAACCACTCGCCTGCCTCATTGCCCCTAACCACTCACCTGCCTGCCTGATCGCCCCTAACCACTCGCCTGCCTCATTGCCCCTAACCACTCGCCTGCCTGCCTGATTGCCCCTAACCACTCTGCTTACCTGCCTGATCGCCCCTAACCGCCTCTGCCTCAACCCCGCCACCATGGCTTCATCCGGAAACACATCTGGAATGACATCTGTCCGGTCTAATTAGCATAGTATGCTTTTATTCGTATAGATTTTATTATTATTTTTTTAATCCTCACCCGAGGATATTTTCCCACTGATTTTTAGAGAGAGTGGCCCCGGCCGGTGCGGCTCAGTGGATAGAGCGTCGGCCTGCGGACTAGAGGGTCCCGGGTTCGATTCCCCGACAAGGGCACGTGCCCGGGGTTTTTGGGCTCGAGCCCCAGCAGGGGGTGCGTGCAGGAGGCGGCCGATCCGTGATTCTCTCTCTCCCGCTCCCCTCCCTCTCCGAAATCAATATAAAAAGACAGGTTAAAAGGATCACGTGTGAGGGGAGAATTCCAGTAGCAGAGCTTCCTGCATGTTCAAGGTCACAGCCCGTGTTTGGATTTGCCCGTTGCCCTCCGTCGCGGGCCTCGGGCAGATAAAAGCCTCGCTGATGAACGGCCCCAATCAGGCTGGCCGATGAGACTCTCGGAGAAATGTCCTCTTGCTTCGGTCCCGGGAACGGAGATAAACTCGCCTCCAGGCCCCAGATAACCAGGGCGCAATCCATCCCGGGCAGCCGTCCGCCTGGCAAGTCTCTGAGCTGGCAAATCTCCCGGGAAAACGTCTCTCCTGGCTCCGAACTCTGTATCCTCATGTCTGGTTTTTATGTTTTTTTAAATGTTTATAAGCACATATTTTATGGATGTCAGAGAGGAAGGGAGAGGGAGAGAGAGAGATGAGAAACATCCATGATGAGAGAGAGCCCTGGCCGGTGTGGCTCAGTGAATAGACCGTCGGCCTGCGGACTGAAGGGTCCCGGGTTCGATTCCGGTCAAGGGCACAGGCCCCGGTTGCAGGCTGATCCCCAGTCGGGGGCGTGCAGGAGGCAGCCGAGCCGTGATTCTCTCTCATCATGGATGTTTCTATCTCTTTCTCCCTCTCTCTTCCTCTCTGTGAAATCAATAAAAATCTATACTAATAAAAAGGTAGTATGCTAATTAGACCGGACATCTTCCGGACGTCCTTTCGGACAAAGCCACAGTGGCAGGGGCTGAGGCAGAGGGAGTTAGGGGCGATCAGGCTAGCAGGGGAGGGCAGTTAGGGGCGATCAGGCCGGCAGGGGAGGGAAGTTAGGGGCGATCAGGCCGGCAGGGGAGGGCAGTTAGGGGCGATCAGGCCGGCAGGGGAGGGCAGTTAGGGGCGATCAGGCCGGCAGGGGAGGGCAGTTGGGGGCGATCAGGCCGGCAGGGGAGGGCAGTTGGGGGCGATCAGGCCGGCAGGGGAGGGCAGTTAGGGGCGATCAGGCCGGCAGGGGAGGGAAGTTAGGGGCGATCAGGCCGGCAGGGGAGGGCAGTTAGGGGCGATCAGGCCGGCTGGTGAGCATTTACAAGCCAGTTGTCCCAGGTTGCGAGAGGGATGGCCAGTAGGATTGGGCCTAATCCGACAGTTGGACGTCCCCCGAGGGGTCCCAGATTGGACAGGGTGCAGACCGAGCTGAGGGACACACCCCCCTCTCCTGTGCAGGAATTTCATGCACTGGGCCTCTAGTATCTATATATTTTAAAAACAAAGAAAAGGTGCCTGTCATTCTCTCCCCCTCCTCCTTCCTACCATCCCTAAAACACAAGGGGGTGAGGGGGAGGGAGAAGGATCTTTTACCTTTGGCGACAGTAGGGAGGGACCCAGCACATATTCACACCCAGTGACACAAGCCAGTCAGAGAAAGAGGGGTACGTACTCTCCCCCGATCGCACTCCCCCCTGGAACCTAATGAGCCAAAGAAACTGACCGTTTTACTCCTCCCTTCCTTTCCAATCTGGATGCCTTCTTGTCTCACCTGATACCACTCGCCCACTGTCACTGGAGGGGATCAAAAATCATTAAAAAAATTAATAAAATAGAAAAGAAGAATGAAAATAATAAGTCAATAAACAACCCGGCCAGCCCGTGTGGCTCAGTGGTTGAGCGTCGACCCACGAAGCAGGAGGTCAGGGTTCGATTCCCGGTCTGGGTTGCCGGCTCCATCTCCAGGAGGGGGCGTGCAGGAGGCAGCCCGTCCATGATTCTCGCTCATCACATGGATGTTTCTCTCTCTCCCTCTCCCTTCCTCTCTGAAATCAATCAAAAAATAGATATATTTTTTTAAAAAAACCTAGGACTTGACCACGGACCCTCACCAGCCATCAGCATTGCAGTCACAAGGTCAAATCTATGGGGAGTGCGCGCGCGCGCTCAGAGGAGAGATGCGTGCGCCCTTGTTCCCTGGTGGACAGCCGGGGTGTCCCGAGCCTCTTGGGCGGACAGGGCTTATGGGGGGGACGAAGGGGGGTCAGGGCTCGGTGGCCGGGGCGCAGGGACGCCCCCTGGTCCTAACCTGGGGGGAGTGCACCGGCACCCCGCGGCGCGTGCCTGGCGCGCATTGTTGGCATTCCAGCTCCAAGATTGCAAAAGCAGCCAGAGGAAAGCAGGCGTGGGCCACGCCCCGGGGCCACAGGCCACCCACCCACAAGGAGCCGGAGGGGAGGGGTGGGGCGAGGCAAGCGGCCAGGACCAGAACACCACACCCAGAAACGGGTTCTTAGCTTCCTGCCCCCGCCCCAACCCAACCCCGCCCCAATCTCTGTAAAAAAAAAAAAAAAACACACAGAAACCACCCTTTTGTTCTGAAGTTCTGACTTTTGCCCGCCACCGTGCGTCTCCAAGAAAATACCCCCGCCGAGCGCGCGCGCGCGCCCTTGGCGAGGTGAGGACCCAGGGGCAGGACACCCCCCCCCACCTCCCCAAAGCGCACAATCGCTGAGACCCCCCTCCTAACAAGGTCTGTACCCCGCGAGTCACAGAAAGACGCCTCAAGAAGTCCAACGAAAGAGTCCCATTTATTGCAAATCCGGGACTACCAGGGGGACCCCCATTCCCCAAATCTCATAGCGATAAGACGTCCCCAACCCGGGACTCCTATAGGCAAAGATCACAAAGGTATTGATTACTTCTCAGGCTTTGGAATGAGGCACCTGGTTCGCAAAAAAAAAAAAAAAAAAAAAAAAGCAGTTTCCAGAAGCAGCATGTTTTGCAAATTATAGTTTTGGGTCTCGGGGTCACGGAATTGGCAGAAACACATTATTCTAGAGCCTTCGGGCAGGGAATGAGGAAGCTGGGTCAGACTTAGGCATGTTATTGAAATCACAGTTTTTGGGGACACGTTACCTGGAGCCCTCTGACCTTGGGATAGCTGTGCTGACCTTCCCAGGGAAAGGAAAGTGGGCTTTCTAAGGCCAGTATGACCACATGATGGCGACCATCCCTCACTCCCAGGGTGGCCAGTGGGATTGACCAGCCTGGACAGCCCCAGGGGCTCTGCTAGGACTCGAGCTTCCAGGCCTCGCCAGACGCACTGGGGCCCTTGGGTGCATTTTAACCAGGTGTCCCCGGCCCCCGGGCACCCCCGTCTCCCCCAAGAATGGCTTTTGAACACACACACCAAGTCCAGCTCCATTAGAATTCCAGGTACAGCCCGGCCTGTGTGGCCCAATGGTTGGGTCTGGACCTAGGAACCAGGAGGTCAGGGTTCGATTCCTGGTCCAGGGCACACGCCCGGGTTTGCACGTGGATCCCCAATAGGCGGGTGCAGGAGGCAGCCGGCCCATCGATGTTTCTCTCCTCATCGATGTTTCTCTCTTCCCTCTCCCTTCCTCTCTGAAATCAATAAAAATACATTTTCATTTTTTTAAAAATATATTTTATTGATTTTTTACGGAGAGGCAGGGAGAGGGATAGAGAGTTAGAAACATCAATGAGAGAGAAACATCGATCAGCTGCCTCCCGCATGCCCCCCACTGGGATGTGCCCGCAACCAAGGCACATGCCCTTGGCCGGGAATCGAACCCAGGACCCTTCAGTCCGCAGGCCGATTGCTCTATCCACTGAGCCACACCGGTTCGGCTAAAAATACATTTTTAAAAATTATCTGATTCCTTCTGTCCCTGGTGTGTGGGTGTGTGTGTGTGTACGACAGGGGCCCATCAAGTCGCATGCACCGGCCTTAGCCGGTGTGGCTCAGTGGATAGAGAATCAGCCCACGGACGGAAGGGTCCCGGGTTCGACTCCGGTCAAGGGCACAGGCCTGGGTTTGCAGGTTCCCCGGCCCTGGTTGGGGTGCGTGCAGGAGGCAAACCAACCCATCGAGTCTCTCCTCCTCTCTGCCACTGTCTCCAAAAAAAAAAAAAAAAAAAAAAAAAAAAAGGAAAAATATTTTCGGTTGAGGATTAACCAAAAATAATAATAATAAAAAAAAAAACCCGAAAGTTGCATGCATCGCTTTGTTTTTTTTCTGTCCGTCTTTTAAATATAAGATTCATTAAAAAAAAATACACCTTTCTTTTTTTAAAAAAAAATGTTTTTCAACATATTTTTATTGATTTCAGAGAGGCAGGGAGAGGGACAGAGAGAAACATCCATGATGAGAATCATTGATCGGCCGCCTCCTGCACGCCCCCTACAGGGGATCAAGCCCACAACCCCGCCATGTGCCCTGCACGGATTCGAACCCGTGACCTCCTGGTTCCTAGGTCGATGCCCAACCACTGGGCCACACCGGCCGGGCTCCGAAAACAAAGGATTCTTTTGGAAAAAATGCATTTGAGAGGAAGCCCCAAGTGGTTCTCAACCTTCTGGCCCTTTAAATACAGGTCCTTACGCTGGGACCCAAACATACAATTATTTTCGTTGCTGCTTCATCACTGTCTCATGTTAGGAATCGTCATGGAAATATCTGATCTGCAGGAGGGTCTTAGGCGACCCCCTGTGAAAGGGTCGTTCGCCCGCCAAAGGGGTCGCGACCCACAGGTTGAGAACCGCTGCAAGCAAACCTCCCGGAAGCTCCCGTGCGCCCCGCGTCCCGGTGGCACCGTCAATATCTCGCCGCGCGCCCCGGTCCGACGGCGAGACCAGGAAGCTGAGCCGGCAACGCGCACCCCCCCCCCCCGCGCCCCCCGCCTCCCTCCGGGCCCGCCCGCCTCGAACCAAGTTCACGTTCAGTTTTATTTTTCAACTTTACTTGGGTTGGAACCACGCCTTCCGCGTCTCCATCGCGTCCCGCCTCCAACTTTCCGGGCTGCGGAGCGGGCGATGGCCCTGGCCGGCGCGCGCGCGCCCCTCGGATGGGGAACTCGGCGCGGACCCTTCTCTGGGGCGCCCGATTGGGGGTGACTAGGGGGCGCGGGCACCTCCCCAAAGCTGCCCGCCTACCCGATGCGTCGCTACGACCCGCCGCCACGCCCGGGCCTCGCGGTTCCAGGGCGGGGCCTCGGGGAGGGCGGCCCGGCCGGCAGCGTCCGGGCGCGCGGGGCGGGGAGAGCGCGCGGCCCCGCCCCGGCCGCTTCCGCCCGGTCCCCCCGGATCGTCGCGCACTCAGCTCCCGAGCCGGTGCCGGCGGCGGACTGGGGCCGCCAGGAATGAACCAGGAGCCGGGCGCGCGCGGCCGGGACCCCGCCTCGCCCCTGTCCCCCCGCGTCGCGCCTCTCTCCGGGCCTGCGCCGCGCCCCCCACCGCCGCCCGGCCGGCCGCGCGCGCCCCCCGAGGCCGCCGGCGACTCCCACCAGCTGCTCCTGTTTCTGCTTTGGCTGCACTGAACGCCGCCCCGCGCCTCGCCATTGTCCCCGCCGCCGCCGCCCCGCCAGCTGCCCCGGGCCGCGCGCCCGGAGGCGGGGGGCGCGCATGGGGGGGCGCCGCTGATGCCGCCGCCGCGACGCCCTCCGAGGCTGCGTCCCAGGAAGCGCGGTCCCCCTCGCCCCCCGGCCCGGCCCGGCCCCCCGGATCGGAACGCGCCCCCATGGAGGCGCCCGGGGTGGCCAAGGCGGACCCGGACCCTCCTTTGGAGAGCCAGGAGGAGACCTCCGACGGCGCGCCCGCGCCCGCGCCGGGATCCGACGAACCGTCTCCAGACTCGCCCGGTTACCGGCTGCAGGACTTCGACACGCTGGCCACCGTGGGTGAGTCCGCGCTGCGTGCGGGGCGCAGGGACCCGGCGCGGAGAGGCGCTCCGTCCCCCGGGGACGCGGGGAGGCAGACAAAGGACTCGGTGTCGGGTCGCTCGCTCGGCCGCCTCCCGGGGAGGCCTGGGCCCGGCCCCGCCCCGCCCGCTCGGGGTCCCCGCGCGCGGGGTGGCCCGTGCGCCCTGGGTCCCAGCGACGCCGCGAGAGTTGGAGAGAGTACCCCCTTCGCGCCCCCCGCGCGCCCCTCTCCCCCCGCAGGTTCCCCAAAAACCTCTGCACCTGCCTAGCCGGCGCCCCGCCTCGCGCCTCCTCAAGGCACCGTCTTGACCTTTTGGGGAAGTTTACGCCTTTTTTAATGTCTTCATTTTTTGTGTTGTTGTTGTTGTTACCATGGTGAAGGGATTGGTGCGTTTCGTTTCTTCTTTCTATGAGTTCGTTCCGGGTGGATAAAGAAGCTGTCGATTTTGGGGGGGTTGGTTTTGTATCCTTCTACCTTGCCGGATCCGTGGGTGAAGCCTAGTCGGTTTTTTTGTTTGTTTGGTTGGTTTTGGTGGAGTCTTTAGGGTTTTCTGTGTACAATGAGCAAAAATCACCTTTTTTGGAGACGGGCCATGTATTCAACGACCCCCCCCCTCGGGGTCTGGACCCGTCCCCCCCCCCCCGCCCCGCTCCGACGTCACAAACCTACCTGGAGGTCACGTCACATTGGGGACCTCGCGCGCTCCCCTTGGCAACCCCTCCCACCCCCACCCCTTTGCCCCAAGGGACAGAGGCGTCGGCTCTGAGGGCACCTGCGGACCCCCAACTTAGCCACACACACCCCCACCCTGTGCCCAGGGGCAGTAGGCAGCCTCGGGGGGCACTTAGTCGTTTCCCACGTCTTGGGGGACAGGTGTGCGTCTTGGGGGACAGGTGTGCTGTGGGCGCGACGGGGTGGGCGCGTTTGGAAAGCTGATTATACATTTCCTAGAATTGCACCTGCTTTTTTCCTTTTCCTTTTTCTTTTTTTAACATTCTGTACATCCAAATCTTGTCATTTTATTTTCATCAGTTTTCTACTTTTATTTTTTTTTTTAAAAAAAATATTTTTATTGATTTCAGAGAGGAAGGGAGAGGGAGAGAGAGCTAGAAACATCCATGATGAGAGAGCATCATGGACCGGCCGCCTCCTGCACGCCCCCTACTGGTTGGGGATGGAGCCCACAACCCGGGCCTGTGCCCTTGACTGGGACTCGAACCCGGGACCCTTCAATCCGCAGGCCGTCGCTCTATCCACTGAGCCACACCGGGCAGCCCGGTGCTCGGAAATTCGCGCAAGGGGCTGGGCGCTCGCAGCCCTGGTCGCCCGGAAGGCCGCCCGGAAGGACGTCCGGCTGTCCGGCCTAATTAGCATGTGATGCTTTTATTATTATAGATTATAGATAGATTATTATTTTTAAATCCACACTCAGGGAGGAGCCTGCAACCCAGGTACGTGCCCTTGGCCGGAACCGAACCCGGAACCCTTCAGTCCGCAGGCGGGGGCTCTATCCATTGAGCCACACCTGCCAGGGGGGATTCTCGCGCCAAACCCGCTGGTGTAATGGGGTGGCCCTGGCCCCCTAACCAGGCACCGAATTCGACGCCCCTGGCCACGCATGCGCGCCAGAGTGGCTTCTTGGCAACGGTTGCTAAGGGGTTGGGCCGAGGGGCTGTGGGTGGGGAAGAGGACCCTGGTGGGGGGGCCAGACGGAGTGGGACCCTGGAGATGGGGTGCCCGGGGTGTCTTTCTTGCCCCTCCTGCCCGCCCCCCCCAAAAAAAAACCCACAAAATTGGGAAAAGGAGGAGAAAATAAAATGGGCTCAGGTCAGGGCTTAGGGCTCAGCCATACAGACGGGCGGCCCTGGCCGGTGTGGCTCAGTGGGTAGAGCGTCCGCCTGCGGACCGAAGGGTCCCGGGTTCGATTCCGGTCAAGGGCATGGACCTGGGTTGCGGGCACATCCCCAGTGGGGGGCGTGCAGGAGGCAGCTGGTCGATGCTTCTCTCTCATCGATGTTTCTAACTCTCTCTCCCTCTCCCTTCCTCTCTGTAAAAAAATCAATAAAATATAATATTTTTAAAAAAAAATCAACAGAGGGCCCTGGCCGGTGTGGCTCAGTGGATAGAGCAGTGGCCCCGGGTTCGATTCCCCGTCAAGGGCACAGGCCCGGGTTGTGGGTTCGATCCCCAGTCAGGGGCGTGCAGGAGGCAGCCGATCCGTGATTCTCATCATTGATTGATGTTTCTCTCTCTTTCTCCCTTCCTCTCTGAAATCAATAAAAACACATTTTTTTAAAAAATATATCAATGGAGGAATATCCTCCCGGGAGGATTAACAACAAGAAACAGACACAAAAACAAAAATAATGCAAAATATATTTTTATATATTTTATAAAAAAATATTCCAAGCGAGCATGACAGGGTGACGGCCAGTGGAGACGGGTGTCACCACGGGGTTCCCCGGAACTCTGGTTTGGGAAGGAAGACGGTATGGGAGGCTCCCCCATTTCCTGTTGTGTCCCCCCTCTCTCCGGTCTCTCCCCATTTCCATCTATATATCTATCGATATATGCATCTATCTGCCCATCCATCCATCCGTCACCCATCCATCCATTGATCACTTTTAATAATTTATTATTGACTAGAGGCCCGGTGCACGAATTCGTGCATGGGGTGGGGGGGGTCCCTCGGCCTGGCCGGCGATTGAGGCTGATTGGGGGCCGTCTCGTCCAGTCCCCATTGGAGGCAATGGCCAACCTCCCACATCCCCACCCCATTGGTCGGCTTGGGGGGAGGGGCCGCGGGAGATTGGCTGGCAGCAGGGCGGGGCGGGGGGGGGGGTGGCGGAGGGATTACGGGAGGTTGGCCCTGGGAGCGCACTGACCACCAGGGGGCAGCTCTGGCATCGAGCGTCTGCCCCCTGGTGGCCGGTGCACGTCATAGCAATTGGTTGTTCCAGTCATAGGGTTGTTTAGGCTTTTAAATATATAGGTTATCATTATTATTATTATTATTATTATTTAAATTCTCCACCCGGGGGTATGTTTCCATTGATTTTTAGGGAGAGGAGAGAGGGAAAGACAGAGAGAAACATCGATGTGAGAGAAGCACATTGAGGGTTGGGGCCCGGGATGAGCCCCCAACCGAGGTCTGTGCCCTTGACCGGGAATCGAACCCGGGACCCTTCAGTCCGCAGGCCGACGCTCTATCCACTGAGCCAGGCTGGCTAGGGCACCCTCCCTCTTTCTCCATATTTCCCCCACTTCTGTCTCTCCTCCCCCCCCACCTCCGCTGAGCCCATTGGGACGCCGGCTCCGTTTCCCGTGCCAGCAGAAACGGAACAGAAACCAGTAGCTGGAACCCGATCGGACCATGGAAAGTGGTGGCAAGACCCACCCACACCCCGATCCCTGGCCCGGCCGCCCGGCATTGTGATCCTTTCGGGCACGCGCTGGGCCCTGGGCGGGGAGCCAGGGCAGGGTGCCAGGGCAGGGTGCCCGCGGGGCCAGGTGGGCGGGCCCCAGACGGGACCCAGTCTGGCTGCTGCCAAGCGGGCATAGGTGCCCGGTGAGTCATCGTGTCCTTCAGGGGAGAATGCGGGCGCCTCTGGGGACCCGTCGGACGGCTCTGATGTCCAGTGCTTGGTGCTCCTCTTGGGGATGACGATGTGTTTTCGTTTTTCTTTATTTATTGGATTTTAGAGAGAGAGAGAGAGAGAGAAACGTCAGCTTGTTGTTCAATCTATTCATGCATTCATTGGTTGAGTCTTTTTTATTTTATTTCTATTTTTATTTATTTTATTTATTTTATCTTTTTTTTTGGTTGAGTCTTTTTTATTTTATTTGTATTTTTATTTTATTTATTTTATCTTTTTTTTGGTTGAGTCTTTTTTATTTTATTTCTATTTTTATTTTATTTATTTTATCTTTTTTTTTGGTTGAGTCTTTTTTATTTTATTTCTATTTTTATTATTTTATTTATTTATCTTTTTTTTTTTGGTTGAGTCTTTTTTATTTTATTTCTATTTTATTTTATTTATTTTATCTTTTTTTTTTGGTTGAGTCTTTTTTATTTTATTTCTATTTTTATTTATTTTATTTATTTTATCTTTTTTTTGGTGAGTCTTTTTATTTTATTTCTATTTTTATTTTATTATTTTATCTTTTTTTTTGGTTGATGAGTCTTTTTATTTTATTCTATTTTTATTTATTTTATTTATTTTATCTTTTTTTTTGGTTGAGTCTTTTTTATTTTATTTCTATTTTTATTTATTTTATTTATTTTATCTTTTTTTTGGTTGAGTCTTTTTTATTTTATTTCTATTTTTATTTATTTTATTTATTTTATCTTTTTTTTGGTTGAGTCTTTTTTATTTTATTTCTATTTTTATTTTATTTATTTTATCTTTTTTTTTTGGTTGAGTCTTTTTTATTTTATTTCTATTTTTATTTATTTTATTTATTTTATCTTTTTTTTTGGTTGAGTCTTTTTTATTTTATTTCTATTTTTATTTATTTTATTTATTTTATCTTTTTTTTTGGTTGAGTCTTTTTTATTTTATTTCTATTTTTATTTATTTTATTTATTTTATCTTTTTTTTTGGTTGAGTCTTTTTTATTTTATTTCTATTTTTATTTGTTTTATTTATTTTATTTTTTTTTTTTGGTTGAGTCTTTTTTTAAAACAAAATATTTTTAGGGGGAAAGGGAGACCTATGTAAAACTTTAGACAATATAATAAAAAAACAAAATATGTTTTTATTGATTTCAGAGAGGAAGGGAGAGGGAGAGGGAGAGAAACATGAATCAATGATGAGAGAGAATCATGGACCGGCCGCCTCCGGCACGCCCCCTATTGGGGATGGAGCCCGCAACCCGGGCCTGTGCCCTTGACCGGGAATCGAACCCGGGACCTCCTGGCTCATGGGTTGACCTTCAACCACTGAGCCACACTGACGCGGCTCAAATATATTACTCGAAATAAATGTCTCCCCGGCCGGTGTGGTTCAGTGGTTTGAGCGTCGACGCAGGAACCGGGAGGTCGAGGGTTCGATTCCTGGCCCCGGTTGCGGGCTTGATCCCCAGTGGGGGGCGTGCAGGAGGCGGCCGGTCCATGATTCTCTCTCATCATGTCTGTCTCCCTCCCTCCCTCCCTCCCTCCCTCCCTCTTCCTCTCTGAAATGAATGCAAATAGATTTTTAAATAAATAAAAAAACGTCTCATCACTTAAAAAAATAAATAAATAAATAACACAAAAGGTAGCCAATGGGGGCCGTGCAGAGCTCCCGTGGGCGGGCCCGTGAACGCAGCTGTTGTGGGTGGCATGACGGGCAGCCTCCGAACGCTCTACCCACTGAGCCACACCCTCATGCGTTCATTTATTCCCGCCCAACCCCAGGGTGATTGGCGTCTCCCTGTCTGGGCGGGGCGCTCCCAGGTGGCCCGGGAGGCACTGCGTCTCCCTTGCTTTTCCGCGGCTGAGTCATCTGTGGCTTTCTGGTCGACCCAGAGGTTCCATTAATTTTTTTTTCTTTTTTTATTAAATATATTTTATTGATTTTTTTTTTTTTTTACAGAGAGGACGGGAGAGGGATAGAGAGTTAGAAACATCGATGAGAGAGAAACATCCATCAGCCGCCTCCTGCACGCCCCCCACTGGGGATGTGCCCGCAGCCAACGGACATGCCCTGGATCGGAATCGAACCCGGGACCCTTCAGTCCGCAGGCCGACCGACGCTCTATCTATATAATAGATAGATAGATAAATAGATAGATAGATAGATAGATAGATAGATAGATAGATAGATGATAGATAGATAGATGATAGATAGATAGATAGATAGATAGATAGATAGATAGATAGATGATAGATAGATAGATAGATGATAGATAGATAGATAGATAGATAGATAGATAGATAGATAGATGATAGATAGATAGATAGATAGCTGATAGATAGATAGATAGATAGATGATAGATAGATAGATAGATAGATAGATGATAGATAGATAGATAGATAGATAGATAGATAGATAGATAGATAGATAGATAGATAGATAGATAGATAGAGTTCTACATTGGCCGGCCGGCGTGGCTCATTGGTTGAGCATCGAGCTATGAACCAGGAGGTCAGGGTGCGAATCCCGGTCAAGGGCTCGATCCCCAGTTGGGAGGCAGCCAATCAATGATTCTCTTTCGTTATTGACTAGAGGCCCGGTGCACAAAATTCATGCACTCTGGGTTGGGGGGGGGTCCCTCAGCCCGGCCAGCACCCTCTTGCATTCTGGGAGCCCTCGGAGCTGGCCTAAGCCGTCAGTCGGATATCCTTCTGGCTGTGGGAGCGCACTGACCACCAGGGGGCAGCTCCTGCATTGAACATCTGCCCCCTGGGGGTCATTGTGCGTCATAGCGACCGACATCTCCCGAGGGGTCTCAGATCGAGGCCAGGGAGAGGCATAGGAGGTTGGCCAGCTGGGGAGGGACCGCGGGAGGGAGGGCTCCAGGGCGTGTCCAGCCCATCTCAGTCCCGATCGGCCAGACCCCAGCAGCAAGCTGACCTACTGGTCAGACCATCGGCCCCCTTGTGGTTAGTGCACATTATAGCGACTGGTCGACTGCCCCCTGGTGGTCAGTGCACGTCATAGCGACTGGTCGACTGCCCCCTGGTGGTCAGTGCACATGATAGCGACCGGTCGACTGCCCCCTGGTGGTCAGTGCACGTCATAGCGACCGGTCGACTGCCCCCTGGTGGTCAGTGCACGTCATAGCGACCGGTCGACTGCCCCCTGGTGGTCAGTGCACGTCATAGCGACCGGTCGACTGCCCCCTGGTGGTCAGTGCACGTCATAGCGACCGGTCGACTGCCCCTGGTGGTCAGTGCACGTCATAGCGACCGGTCGACTGCCCCCTGGTGGTCAGTGCACGTCATAGCGACCGGTCGACTGCCCCCTGGTGGTCAGTGCACGTCATAGCGACTGGTCGACTCGCCCCTGGTGGTCAGTGCACGTCATAGCGACCGGTCGACTGCCCCCTGGTGGTCAGTGCACGTCATAGCGGCTGGTCGACCGGTCGGCTGTCTGCCCCCTGGTGGTCAGTGCACGTCATAGCGACTGGTCGACTGCCCCCTGGTGGTCAGTGCACGTCATAGCGACCGGTCGGCTGCCCCCTGGTGGTCGGTGCACGTCATAGCGACCGGTCGACTGCCCCCTGGTGGTCGGTGCACGTCATAGCGACCGGTCTGCTGCCCCCTGGTGGTCAGTGCACGTCATAGCGGCTGGTCGACCGGTCGGCTGTCTGCCCCCTGGTGGTCAGTGCCCGTCATAGCGACTGGTCGACTGCCCCCTGGTGGTCAGTGCACGTCATAGCGACCGGTCGGCTGCCCCCTGGTGGTCGGTGCACGTCATAGCGACCGGTCGGCTGCCCCCTGGTGGTCGGTGCACGTCATAGCGACCGGTCGGCTGCCCCCTGGTGGTCGGTGCACGTCATAGCGACCGGTCGGCTGCCCCCTGGTGGTCGGTGCACGTCATAGCGACCGGTCGGCTGCCCCCTGGTGGTCGGTGCACGTCATAGCGACCGGTCGGCTGCCCCCTGGTGGTCGGTGCACGTCATAGCGACCGGTCGGCTGCCCCCTGGTGGTCAGTGCACGTAATAGCGACCGGTCGACTGCCCCCTGGTGGTCAGTGCACGTCATAGCGGCTGGTCGACCGGTCGGCTGTCTGCCCCCTGGTGGTCAGTGCACGTCATAGCGACTGGTCGACTGCCCCCTGGTGGTCAGTGCACGTCATAGCGACCGGTCGACTCGCCCCTGGTGGTCAGTGCACGTCATAGCGACCGGTCAACTGCCCCCTGGTGGTCAGTGCACGTCATAGCAACAGGTCTACTGCCCCCTGGTGGTCAGTGCACGTCATAGCGACCATTCGACTGCCCCCTGGTGGTCAGTGCACATCATAGCGACTGGTCGACTCGCCCCTGGTGGTCAGTGCACGTCATAGCGACCGGTCGACTGCCCCCTGGTGGTCAGTGCACGTCATAGCGGCTGGTCGACCGGTCGGCTGTCTGCCCCCTGCTGGTCAGTGCACGTCATAGCGACTGCTCGACTGTCTGCCCCCTGGTGGTCAGTGCATGTCATAGCGACCGGTCTACTGCCCCCTGGTGGTCAGTGCATGTTATAGCAACTGGTCGGCTGCCCCCTGGTGGTCAGTGCACGTCATAGCGACTGGTCGGCTGCCCCCTGGTGGTCAGTGCACGTCATAGCGACCGGTCGACTGCCCCCTGGTGGTCAGTGCACGTCATAGCGACCGGTCGACTGCCCCCTGGTGGTCAGTGCACGTCATAGCGACCGGTCGGCTGCCCCCTGGTGGTCGGTGCACGTCATAGCGACCGGTCGGCTGCCCCCTGGTGGTCGGTGCACGTCATAGCGACGGGTCGGCTGCCCCCTGGTGGTCGGTGCACGTCATAGCGACCGGTCGGCTGCCCCCTGGTGGTCAGTGCACGTCATAGCGACCGGTCGGCTGCCCCCTGGTGGTCAGTGCACGTCATAGCGACCGGTCGGCTGCCCCCTGGTGGTCAGTGCACATCATAGCGACTGGTCGACTCGCCCCTGGTGGTCAGTGCACGTCATAGCGACCGGTCGACGGCCCCCTGGTGGTCAGTGCACGTCATAGCGGCTGGTCGACCGGTCGGCTGTCTGCCCCCTGGTGGTCAGTGCACGTCATAGCGACTGGTCGACTGCCCCCTGGTGGTCAGTGCACGTCATAGCGACCGGTCAACTGCCCCCTGGTGGTCAGTGCACGTCATAGCAACTGGTCTACTGCCCCCTGGTGGTCAGTGCACGTCATAGCGACCATTCGACTGCCCCCTGGTGGTCAGTGCACATCATAGCGACTGGTCGACTCGCCCCTGGTGGTCAGTGCACGTCATAGCGACCGGTCGACTGCCCCCTGGTGGTCAGTGCACGTCATAGCGGCTGGTCGACCGGTCGGCTGTCTGCCCCCTGCTGGTCAGTGCACGTCATAGCGACAGCTCGACTGTCTGCCCCCTGGTGGTCAGTGCATGTCATAGCGACCGGTCTACTGCCCCCTGGTGGTCAGTGCATGTTATAGCAACTGGTCGGCTGCCCCCTGGTGGTCAGTGCACGTCATA
This sequence comes from Myotis myotis, assembly GCF_014108235.1. Lineage (NCBI taxonomy): Eukaryota > Metazoa > Chordata > Mammalia > Chiroptera > Vespertilionidae > Myotis > Myotis myotis. Next base: position 971,431 of record NW_023416359.1, read on the forward strand.
GCGACCGGTCGGCTGCCCCCTGGTGGTCAGTGCACGTCATAGCGACCGGTCGGCTGCCCCCTGGTGGTCAGTGCACGTCATAGCGACCGGTCGGCTGCCCCCTGGTGGTCAGTGCACGTCATAGCGACCGGTCGGCTGCCCCCTGGTGGTCAGTGCACTTCATAGCGACCAGTCGGCTGCCCCCTGGTGGTCAGTGCACGTCATAGCGACCGGTCGGCTGCCCCCTGGTGGTCAGTGCACGTCATAGCGACTGGTCGGCTGCCCCCTGGTGGTCAGTGCACGTCATAGCGACCGGTTGACCGTCTGCCCCCTGGTGGTCAGTGCACGTCATAGCAACCCGTCGACCGTCTGCCCCCTGGTGGTCAGTGCACGTTATATCGACTGGTCGACTGCCCCCTGGTGGTCAGTGCACGTCATAGCAAGCAGTTCAGACTCCTTAGCATATCATTAGCATATTACACTTTGATTGGCTGAATGGCCAACTGTACGACCAGACACTTACCATCTTAGACTATTATTGTAGAAGATGTTTCTACCTCTCCCTCTCCTTCCTTTCTGAAATCAATAAAATATATCTTTAAACAGGAGAAAGGTTGCCTATTCATTTATTGTTGTTGTTAATCTTCACCCAAGGATATTTTCCAGTTGATTTTTAGAGAGAGCGGAAGGGAGAGAGAGAGAGAGAGAGAGAGAGAGAGACATTGATGTGAGAGACACCTCGATGGGTTGCCTCCCGCCCGCACCCTGACCAGGGCTGGGGATGGAGCCCGCCACCCGGGCACGTGCCCTTTACTGGAATGGAACCCGGGACCCTTCCGTTCACAACCCAACGCTCTATCCACTGAGCCACACCGGCTATGGCCTCATCTCCTCTTCGTCGAAGGACCCCAGTCCTATTGGTTTAAGACCCAACCTTGTGACCTCATTTAAGACTTTAATCACCTCTTTATCTATTTATTTTAAAAATATATTTTTATTGATTTCCAAAGAGGAAGGGAGAGGGAGAGAGAGAAACATCCACGATGAGAGAGAATCATGGATCGGCCGCCTCCTGCGCGCCCCCTGCTGGGGATCAAGCCCGCAACCCGGGCATGTGCCCTTGACCGGGAATCGAACCCTGACCTCCTGGTTCAGAGGTCGATGCCCAACCACTGAGCATGCCAGTCAGGCCATGTTCCTTTATTTCTTACCAGAGCCCCAATGCATGAAATTCATGCAAGAGTAGGCCTTCCTTTCCCAGCTGCCGACACCAGCTTCCCTCCAGCCCTGGCTTCGTCAGGAAGGACGTCTGGAAGATGTCTGGTCTAATTAGCATATTACCTTTTTATTATTATAGAAGATTACATTTCCTTTTTTTAAAATTGAATTTATTGTTGTGATATCTATATATATAAAAGCCTAAACGACTCTTCGACCGTTCGACCGGAAGCTATGACGCGCACTGACCACCAGGGGGCAGACGCTCAACGCACAGGCATGGAAACATGGAACAGACGGATGAATCGCAGAGGGAAGGAGGGAGGAGGAAGGGCAGGAAGAGATTAACCAAAGATCTTATATGCATCCTAGAAGCTCGGTGCACAAATTCGTGCACTGGTGGAGTCCCTCGGCCAGGCCTGCGGGGATCGGGCCGAATCCGTGCACCGGCTCTCCGACATCCCCCAAGGGGTCCCGGATTGCGAGAGGTCGCAGGCCAGGCCGAGGGACCCCATTGGTGCAGGAGTCCGTGCACCGGGCCTCTAGTGGGTTAATAAAATTGTATGGGTTTCAGGGCTATCATTCTATAATCCATCTGTATATCGTACCGTGTGCTCACCATCCCAAGTCAAGTGTCCTTTTGTAACCATTTATCCGCCTTTACCCTCTCCTGCCTCCCCCAGGCCCCTGTCCCTCTGGTAGTCAACCTTCCGTGTCTGGCTTCTTTCCATCAGTGTCGTGTCTTTAAGGTTTCACCACATGTCATGGCCTGGCTTCCTAGGTGACTCTTCTTCCTCCCATAAGCCTTGAGGAGGTTTCCATGAAGGGCTCAGAATGTCCCAATAGTGGTGGGGGGAGGGGGTGTTCTCTCAGGGGCTCCTGAGCCTCCAGAGGCCAGCCTGCTGAACTCTCTGAGGTCTAAGGAGGTGATTTCTATAGACTTGGCAGGTGTGTGTCTGTGTGTGTGTGGGGGGGTTGTTTTCCATTTCTTGAGGGTGAATGAGGGACTTCCGTTCCCCCCCAGACCCCAGCAGGGCAACTCTAAGGCAGGGCAGTAAGGACCAATGACTGTGGGGCTTTCTGCGTGACCCAGGAGGTAAGCACACCTCATCCAAGGCAAAGATGATTATCACCATCACCACCATCTCCATCATCACCATCACTATCATCATCACCACCATCTCCATCATCACCACCATTTCCATCATCACCACCATTACCACCATCTCCATCACCACCATTTCCATCACCACCATTTCCATCACCACCACCATTACCACCATCTCCATCACCACCATCTCCATCACCACCATCACTACCATCATCACCATCTTCATCATCACCATCAACTCCATAACCTCACCCTCATCACCATCTCCATCATCACCACCATCTCCATCACAACCGCCATCTCCATCACCACCATTTCCATCACCACCATCTCCATTACCACCATCTCCATTACCACCATCACTACCATCATCACCATCTCCATCATCACCACCATCTCCATCACAACCGCCATCTCCATCACCACCATCACTACCATCACCACCATCACTACCATCATCACCATCACTACCATCATCACCACCGTCTCCATCATCACCACCATCTCCATCACCACCATCTCCATCACCACCATCTCCATTACCACCATCTCCATTACCACCATCACTACCATCATCACCATCTCCATCATCACCACCATCTCCATCATCACCACCATCTCCATCATCTCCATCACCTCACCCTCATCACCATCTCCATCATCACCACCATCTCCATCACAACCACCATCTCCATCAACACCATCACTACCATCATCACCATCACTACCATCATCACCATCACTACCATCATCACCATCTCCATCATCACCATCATCTCCATCACCTCACCCTCATCACCATCTCCATCATCACCATCATCACTGACAGGTTAACGTGGTGGCACATGAGCAGCCTAAACAGCCATCTCAGAAGGTGGGTAAAGAAAAATTGAATTTATCTAAACACAGGGGATGAGATGGGTTATCCAAAGGGCAGGCTGCACAGCACTGAGTCATGGGGACATGGGGTCGGTGAGGGCAACCCCAGGAGCTGGAGTTCCACCCTTAGAAGCGGTCACTGGCAGGAAGCTCTTGTCCGCGGCGGGTCTGGGAGCTGAGCTGGTGGCTGGGAATGCGGATGGACTGCAGGTGTGTGACCGGGTGCCTTCAGGGCAGTGTCCACTCCTTATCTGGTCTGAGACTTGGTGTCCAGCGAGTATTTCCTGTTCTTTGACCTCCTTTGGCAGGAAGCTTGGGAATGGCCGTTAAAGAGTATATACCTCCCATCCCCTTTCTTTAACTACATTCGATCTTTCTTTATCTACCGTCTGAGATGGCCTTCAGCCTGCCGGTGTAGCACCATGCTAACTTCTCCATCACCATCATCATCATCATCACCACCACCATCATCTCTGTCTTCACCACCATCATCACCATCATCTTCATTATCTTCACCATCACCATCATCACTACAACCATCACCACTGTCATCACCACCATCTTCATCAGAATCACCATCATCACTGTCATCATTATCGCCATCACATAATCATTATCATTGTAATCTCCATCATCACCATCACCATATACACCATCATCACCACCATCTTCATCATAATCACCATCATCAGTCATCATCATCACCATCACCATAATCATTATCATTGTAATCTCCATCATCACCATCATCTTCATTATCTTCACCATCACCATCATCACTACAACCATCACCACCATCATCACCACCATCTTCATCATAATCACCATCATCAGTCATCATCATCACCATCACCATAATCATTATCATTGTAATCTCCATCATCACCATCATCTTCATTATCTTCACCATCACCATCATCACTACAACCATCACCACTGTCATCACCACCATCTTCATCAGAATCACCATCATCACTGTCATCATTATCGCCATCACATAATCATTATCATTGTAATCTCCATCATCACCATCACCATATACACCACCATCACCACCATCTTCATCAGAATCACCATCATCACTGTCATCATCGTCACCATCACCATAATCATCATCATTGTAATCTCCATCATCACCATCACCATATACACCATCATCACCACCATCTTCATCAGAATCACCATCATCAGTCATCATCACCATCACCATAATCATTATCATTGTAATCTCCATCATCACCATCACCATATGCACCATCATCACCACCATCTTCATCAGAATCACCATCATCAGTCATCATCACCATCACCATAATCATTATCATTGTAATCTCCATCATCACCATCACCATATACACCATCATCACCACCATCTTCACCGTAATTATCATCATCACCATCATCACCACCATCTTCATCAGAATCACCATCATCAGTCATCTCATCAAATCACCTCACATCATCATATCACCATCATATACACCATCATCACCACCATCTTCATCAGAATCACCATCATCAGTCATCATCACCATCACCATAATCATTATCATTGTAATCTCCATCATCACCATCATCATATACACCATCATCACCACCATCTTCATCAGAATCACCATCATCAGTCATCATCGTCACCATCACCATAATCATTATCATTGTAATCTCCATCATCACCATCACCATATGCACCATCATCACCACCATCTTCATCAGAATCACCATCATCAGTCATCATCACCATCACCATAATCATTATCATTGTAATCTCCATCATCACTATCACCATCACCATATACACCATCATCACCACCATCTTCATCAGAATCACCATCATCACTGTCATCATCATCACCATCACCATAATCATCATCATTGTAATCTCCATCATCACTATCACCATCACCATATACACCATCACCACCATATTCACCATCATATCAATATCACCATCACCATCGTCATCACCATCATCTTTTTAATATATATCTTTATTGATTTCAGAGAGGAAGGGAGATGAGGAGAGAGAGAGAAACATCCATGATGAGAGAGAATCCTGGATCGGCTGCCTCCTGCACGCCCCCTACTGGGGATGGAGCCCACAACCCGGGCATGTGCCCTTGACCGGGAATCGAACCCGGGACCCTTCGGTCCGCAGGCCGACGCTCTATCCACAGAGCCACACCAGCCAGGGCCATTTACAACATCATTCGCCGTCCATACAAAATGATCAACTTAAAAACCAGCCTGCAGGCCCTGACTGGTGTGGCTCAGTGGATAGAGCGTTGGCCTGCGGAATGAAGGGTCCCGGGTTCGAATCCGGCCAAGGGCATGTACCTTGGTTGCGGGCACATCCCCAGTGGTGGGAGTGCGGGAGGCAGCTGATTGAAGTTTCTCTCTCATCGATGTTTCTAACTCTCTATCCCTCTCCCTTCCTCTCTGTAAAAAAATCAATAAAATATATTTTCAAAAATAAAGATAAAATAAAATAAAAATAAAGTAATATCCAGCCTGCGGTACTAGTATTTGGTCACACATTTAATGAGCTCACACCTAATGCCTTGGCAGGGCCAGCCCAGCCAGCATGGCTCAGTGGTTGAGCGTCAGCCTATGAACCAGGAGGTCCCGGGTTCGATTCCCGGTCAAGGCACATGCCCAGGTTGTGGGCTCGATGCCCAGTAGGGGGCGTGCAGGAGGCGGCCAGTCCATGATTCTCATCATGCATGTTTCTATCTGACTCTCCCTCTCCCTTCCTCTCTGCAATCAATAAAAATATATTTTAAAAATATTAAAAGCACCCTGGCTGGTTCGGCTCAGTGGATACAGCCTCGGCCTGCAGACCGAAGGGTCCCGGGTTCGATTCCCGGTCAAGGGCACGTACCTCGGTGGCCGGCTCCTCCCTGGCCCAGACCGTGGTTGGGTCTATGCATGCAAGAGCTTTTTATTTTTATTTCATTTTTATTTTTAATCCTCCCCCGTGGATATTTTCATGTTGATTTCTAGAGAGAGAGAGAGAGAAACATCGATGTGAGAGAGACACCTCGATGGGTTGCCTCCTGCACGCGCCCCGACCAGGGCCCCGGCCGGGGAGGAGCCTGCAACCGAGGTCTGTGCCCTTGACCGGGAATCGAACCCAGGACCCTTGGGTCCGCAGGCCGACGCTCTATCCACTAGGACCCCATGGGAACGCTCGAGAGAGATGGACACGGTTCATGGGGAGTGTGTGGTCCAGGAAACGGGTTCTTTCTTCGTCAGGCAGGGCTGGGCCCCGTGTGCCTGGGGGGCAAAGACACAGAACACGGGCCTGTCCCAGGGGCGGCCGCTCCCACGTGTGTGAGCCGAGCCTGTCCGCACCCGTCTGACACCTCTTGGCAGTTTTCCGGCTCCTTCTCTGCCCTCAGGCGCTCCGGTCACCTGGCCACCACCTCCCTGGGTGTCCCCACCCCACTGAGTCCTAAAGGGCTGTCAGGGCTAAGCCCAGGGCGTCCACTGGGTAATCCCACATCGAAAAGGAATTAATCCAGCCCTGACCGGTGTGGCTCAGTGGATAGAGCGTCGGCCTGCGGGCTGGAGGGTGTCCCGGGTTCGAATCCCGGTCAAGGGCACATGCCTGGTTTGCAGGCTCGATCCCCAGTCCGGGGCGTGCAGGAGACAGCCGGTCCATGATTCTCTCTCATCATGGATGTTTTTCTCTCTTTCTCCCTCTCCCTTCCTCTCTGAAATCAATAAAAATATATTTTTAAAAAAACCCAAAACACAGAGGGCTTCTATCATAACGCTTGGGGAATTTTGAGATTGTCTTTGATTAGCTTTATTCCTTAACCAGAGTCCTGGTGCATGAATTCGTGCACCGGTGGGGGGGTCCCTTGGCCTGGCTGGTGATCAGGGCCAATCGGGGCCGGCTGGCTGGAGGGAGGGAACGCGGGAGGTTGGCTGTCGGAGGGCACTGACCACCAGGGGGCAGCTCCTGCATTGAACGTCTGCCCCCTGGTGGTCAGTGCGCGTCATAGCGACCGGTCGTTCGGTCCTTCGCTGGCTTAGGCTTTTATATATATAGGTTTATTTTTTAAAGTTTTATTCTCATTTTTTAAACCATTCCTGGGCAGAATTATGTTTGTTTTGTTTTAATATATGTTTTTATTGATTTCAGAGAGGAAGGGAGAGAGAGGTAGAAGACACATCCATGATGACAGAGAATCATGGATCGGCTGCCTCCTGCACGCCCCCTGCTGGGGAGGGAGCCCGCAACCCGGGCATGTGCCCTTGACCGGGAATCGAACCCTGACCTCCTGGTTCATAGATTAATGCTCAACCCCTGAGCCACGCCGGCCGGCTCTGATTTTTTAAAGCTTTCTCTGAGAGACTGGTTTGTTTTTAAAAAATATATATTTTTGTTGATTTCAAAGAGGAAGGGAGAGAGAGAGAGAGAGAGAGAGAGAGAGAGAGAGAGAGAGAAACATCCATGATGAGAGAGAATCATGGATCATGGATCGGCTGCCTCCTGCACGCCCCCTACTGGGGATCGAGCCTGCAACCCGGGCATGTGCCCTTGACCGGGAATCAAACCCCGACCTCACGGTTCATCGGTCGACGCTCAACCACTGAGCCACACTGGCCGGGCCAACATACATCTTCAAAGTGTGTTTTCATTCCTTGCTGGGTGGCTAAAGAGCTCTCCCATCCTTGAGAAGAAAGTAGTTCTGCAGCCCAAGCCGGTGTGGCTCAGTGGATAGAGCGTTGGCCTGTGGACTGAAGGGTCCCGGGTTCGATTCCCAGTCAAGGGCACATGCCCGAGTTGCGGCTCGATATATATATATATATATATATTTTTTTTTAAACTGGCTTTTATCATAACGCTTGGGTAATTTTGAGATCGTCTTTTATTAACTATTTTAATTAACTTTTTAAAGTTTTATTGTTCTGATTTTTTTTAAACCTTCCCTTGGCAGAATTTTGCTTGTTTGTTCTGTTTTAACACGTGTTTCATGGATGTTTCTATCTTTCTCTCCCTCTCCCTTTTTCTCTGAAATCAATAAAAATATATATATTTTTATTTTTAAAAAAGGAGAGAGACAGGCTGCTACTAAGTGTGTGTGTGTGTGTGTGTGTGTGTGTGTGTGGCGGGGTGTGTGTTGGGGGCCATTTGTTGATAGGTATGGGACACACTCATGCCAGCCGCTGCTTGTTTAAGAGATTTTAGCAAAGTCTGAGTCCTGAGCGAGGACAGGCCATTGGTATGTAAAGCAGCTGCCCAGTTGACCTGTGCAGTCATTGCTCTCATGAGCTGCTCAGCTACCTCAACGCTGCCTGGCATTCATCTCCACCCACCCTCACTGGCCCAGCCCCATCTAGTCTGTTTCCATGGCCGGTTTTCTATTTGTCCCGTGCCCGCCTCCCAGCTGTGCCTCTCCCAACAATCACAGCTCATGTCTCTTGACTCTGCATCTCTGTCTTATTTGTCCTGCAGCCTCCACTCCCCTGGCCTGTCTGACATCAGGAGAACCTTTACACAATACCACAACACCCTACACAAGCCAAACCCACCCAGGCACTTCCCTGTTCGCAGCCACGTGACATGCTGCAGACCATGGTGTAAATAATTCACACCGTCCTAGCTGGTTTGGCTCAGTGGATAGAGAATTGGCCTGTGGCCCAACGGGTCCCGGGTTCGATTCCCGTCAACGGCATGTACCTTGGTTGTGGGCACATCCCCAGTGGGGGCCGTGCAGGAGGCGGCTGATCGATGTTTCTCTCTCATCGATGTTTCTAACTCTCTATCCCTCTCCCTTCCTCTCGGTAAAAAAAAAAAAAAAAAAAAATCAATAAACTATATTTAAAAAAAATATTTCCCTCTGTCTCTTTTATTCTCTCTAAAAAGCAACGGAAAAATATCCCCGGGGGAGGATTAACCAGAAACCAAAACAAAAGCAAAAACAGAACAAAAAAAACAGAATTGAAGCAAAGAATTTCAAAATCCCTTCCTTTTCCTGACCGGTTTCTTCCTACCTCACGAATCTCAAGTTTCCTTATTGGTTTTTGACTCACCCATTCTTTTTTTTTCTTTCTTTCTTTTTTTAAAAAAAAATATATATTTACTGATTTCAGAGAAGAAGAGAGAGAGATAGAGACATCCATGATGAGAGAGAATCATGGATCGGCTGCCTCTCGCACGACCCCTACTGGGGATCCAGCCCCCAACCCGGGCACGTGCCCTGGACTAAAATCGAACGGTGACCTCCTGGTTCATAGGTCAACGCTCAACCACTGAGCCACACTGGCCGGGCCCTCAGAGGAGTCCTGGCAACAACACAAAACCCTGCACGACCAAAACCCACGCAGGCACCTCCCTCCTCTCAGCCTCCTGATGTCCTGTTGCCCTTTGAGTAAAGAATCCACCCAAAGGGTTTCGAAACCCCTTCCTTCTCTTGAACTGTTTACTCCAACCTCACCAGTCTCGATTCCCTTTATGGCTTTGGACTCACCCTTTTTTAAAAAAAAGTTTTTCATTTTTTCTAGATTTTAAAAAATAGATATATTTTTGTTGGTTTTAGAGAGGTAGGGAGAGGGAGAGAGAGAGAGAAACATCCATGAGGAGAGAGAATCACGGATCGGCCGCCTCCTGCACACCCCCTACTGGGGATGGAGCCCGCAACCCAGTCCTGTGCCCTTGACCTGGAATCGAACCCGGGACCCTTCAGTCCGCCGGCCGACGCTCTATCCACTGAGCCACACTGGCCAGGGCCATCCCTGTGTTCTTCAACTCACCCGCCTTCTGCTGTCTTTGAGGTGAAAGAAACCCCTTAAACCACTGTGATAATTAATGTCTTTCTAACTGAAATTATTGGGTTGACATCCTCTATAAGAAAAGCCTCATATGCTAAGTGTCTGGTTGACAGGTCGGCCGTTCAACCAATCAGAGCGTAATATGCTAATGGTATGCTAAGGCCGCTCAAGTGCTCGCTGTGACGTGCACTGACCACCAGGGGGCAGATTGTTGATCGGTGGACCAGTCGCTGTGACGTGCACTGACCACCAGGGGGCAGACAGTCGACTGGTCGACCAGTCGCTATGACGTGCAATGACCACCAGGGGGCAGACAGTCGACCGGTCAACCAGTCGCTATGACATGCACTGACCACCAGGGGGCAGACAGTCGACCGGTCGACCAGTCGCTATGACGTGCACTGACCACCAGGGGGCAGACAGTCGACTGGTCGACCAGTCGCTATGACGTGCACTGACCACCAGGGGGCAGACAGTCGACTGGTCGACCAGTCGCTATGACGTGCACTGACCACCAGGGGGCAGACAGTCGACTGGTCGACCAGTCGCTATGACGTGCACTGACCACCAGGGGGCAGACAGTCGACTGGTCGACCAGTCGCTGTGACGTGCACTGACCACCAGGGGGCAGACAGTCGACTGGTCGACCAGTCGCTATGACGTGCAATGACCACCAGGGGGCACACAGTTGACCTGTTGACCAGTCGCTGTGACGTGCACTGACCACCAGGGGGCAGACAGCCTACCGGTCAACCAGTCCCTATGACGTGCACTGACCACCAGGGGGCAGACAGTGGACCGGTGGATCAGTCGCTATGACATACACTGACCACTAGTCGGCAGATGCTCAGACCGGTAGGTTAGCTTGCTGCTGGGGTCCGGCCGATCGGGACTGAGCGAGACGGGCCGGACACGCCCTGGAGGCCCCCCTGCAGTCCCTCCCTGGCCCCGATCATGCCTGCGCCCTCTCGCAATCCAAGCTGAGCCCCGCCCCCCCCCCCCCCCCGGCCTCAAGTGCACGAATTTCGTGCACCGGGCCGCTAGTTGGTCCATAAAATTCTACACGTTTCAGGGATAAAATTCTACAAACTAGCACCCCCCTACCATCAACCACCACCAAAATTCCTGCAGCCCCAAACGGCAGCTGTGCTGAAAAACCCCCCAATGACAAGGGCATTGAGACACGTTCTGTCATGTGGGGGATCCCGTGACATCATCAGGTACCCCGTCTGGGGGTAGTGTACGGCTGTGGGTGTCACCCGGCTGGCGTGGACTGTGCGTGGATGACGTCCGACGATCGTGGCTGTTTGGGTGAAAACACCCCTTGTGCCAGTCGTAGCTGCAGTCGGGGCGCCCATGGGAGCTCCAGGCCTGAGCCAGGAATGCCAGGCATGTCCCGCCTACGACATTCCTTAGCGGCCTTGGCCTGGGACAGACACTCCCAGGTCTTTTGCGATTGTTTATGTGACTTCTTTTTATTTATTTTTTCTATAAAATATATATTATTGATTTTTTTACAGACAGAAAGGGAGAGGGAGAGAGAGTTAGGAACATCGATGAGAGAGAAACATCGATCAGCCGCCTCTTGCACGCCCCCTACTGGAGATGTGCCCGCAACCCAGGTCCATGCCCTTGGTCAGGAATCGAACCCGGGACCCTTCAGTCCGAAAGGCCGACGCTCTGTCCACTGAGCCACACCGGTCAGGGCTATAACTATATTGAAAAGTTGTGTTTTTTTTGTTTGTTTATATATTTTTATTGATTTCAGAGACGAAGGGAGAGGGCGAGAGAGAGATAGAAGCATCCATGATGAGAGAGAATCATGGACCGGCTGCCTCCTGCAGGCCCCCCCACTGGGGATCGAACCCGCAACCCGGGCCTGTGCCCTTGGCCAGGAATCGAACCCGGGACCCTTCCGTCCGCAGGCCGACGCTCTATCCACTGAGCCACCCCGGCCAGGGCTCCAGGGTTTTAATAATCAGGATTTTTTCCGGCAGCTCTGTTAGAGAGAATGTCTTATTTCTGGTCATTTTTTGGGGGTATTGTGTAACTCTGCCCATCGAATCACCTATCAAGCAGCTGCTGTGCTATTTTTAAAACAACCTACGTTTCTCACATTTATTCTCTGAAGTAGAAAATGTGCTAAATCGAGAATTTTTAAGGAAAGAAAATATTAAAAAAAATGGAACAATGCCCTGGCCGGTGTGGCTCAGTGGATAGAGCGTCGGCCGGCGGAATGAAGGGTCCCGGGTTCGAATCTGGCCAAGGGTGTGTACCTTGGTTGCGGGCACATCCCCGGTGGGGGGCGTGCAGGAGGCAGCTGGTCGACGTTTCTCTCTCATCATCGATGTTTCTGACTCTCTATCCCCCTCCCTTCCTCTCTGTAAAAAAATCAATAAAATATATTTTTTTAAAAAAAAAATGAAATAAATAAAATTGTGCCCATCGTGGATTTTCGTCCGACACAAAAGCATTCCCTCCTCTGTGTGTTGACGGGGAGTCGTTTTTCTCAGGCTGAGGCCTCAACTTAAAAGGGTTTTCGGGCCAAAAAAACTGAAGTTCTGGTCCATGACGGGGGCAGCTTTTCCGCCAACGGGTTGGTCGGGAACCAGATCGATCGAGATGGGAGAGGCTCGGGGGCCGAGGTCCGAGTGTGCAGTTCTGTTCTTGCCTCCAAATGATCTTTTTTTAAAGAAAATATATTTTATTGATTTTTTGCAGAGAGGAAGGGAGAGGGACAGAGAGTCAGAAACATCGATGAGAGAGAAACATCGATCAGCCGCCTCCTGCACGCCCCCCACTGGGGATGTGCCCGCAACCCAGGTCCATGCCCTTGGCTGGATTCGAACCCGGGACCCTTCAGTCCGCAGGCCGACGTTCTATCCACTGAGCCACACCGGCCAGGGCCTGTAGAGTATTGTTTAAACTGTATTGTTATTGATTTCAGGGAAGAAGGGAGAGGGAGAGAGAGAGAGAAACATCCATGATGAGAGAGAATCATGGATCGGCCGCCTCCTGCACGCCCCCGACTGGGAATCAAGCCCACAACCCGGGCCTGTGCCCTTGACCGGGATTCGAACCCGGGACCCCCTGGTTCCTACGTCGACGCTCAACCCCTGAGCCCGGCCGGCTGGACTCTTGCCGGTCCAATCCCGGTGCCCGTTCAGCCCCCCGTCTTGCTCCTCCGCAGGCACAGGGACCTTCGGGCGGGTGCAGCTCGTCCGGCAGAAGACGGGCAAGCAGTTCTTCGCGCTCAAGGTCATGAGCATCCCCGACGTCATCCGGCTCAAGCAGGAGCAGCACGTGCACAACGAGAAGTCGGTCCTCAAGGAAGTCAGCCACCCCTTCCTGGTCAAGCTGTGAGTCCGTCCCCTCTCCTCCCCCGCCCCCCGGGGTCTGGTCCCAGCCCCTTCTCCTCTCTCTCTCTTTTTTTTTTAAAAAAATATATCCTTACTGGAGCCCCAGCGCACCAAATCGGGCGCTGGGAGGGTCCCAGGTCTAGCCTGCGGTCAGGGCCGTCTTCCGCCCACTGGCCAGTCCCTAGTCCCGCCCCGCCGCTACCCACCCTGGTTCCCCAGTGGCCGGGCAATCGATCGGAGGCTGCGGGCTGTGGGGAGGGACCGAGAGGCGGTCATAGCGGCTGGTCAGTCGGTCGTTCTGGTCGTTACGCCGTTACGGTCGCTGGGCTTTTATTATATAGGATTGATTTCAGAGAGGAAGGGGGAGAGAGAGAGAGAGAGAGACATTCATGATGAGAGAGAATCAGGGACCGGCTGCCTCCTGCACGCTCCCCACCTGGGATCGAGCCTGCAACCCGGGCCTGTGACCTTGACCGGGAATCGAACCCGGGACCCTTCAGTCTGCAGGCTGATGGTTCTATCCACTGAGCCACACCAACTTAGGCGAACCTGTACCTGTTTTTAAAAATACATTATTGATTTCAGAGAGGAAGGCAGAGGGAGAGAGAGACATCCATGATGAGAGAGAATCATGGACCGGCCGCCTCCTGCACGCCCCCATACTGGGGATCGAGCCCGCAACCCGGGCCTGTGCCCGTGACCGGGAATCGAACCCGTGACCTCCTGGTTCCTAGGTTGACGCTCAACCACGGGGCCACACGTGCACCTCCATGTCCATCTGAGCTCACACCTGTGCTCACACCTGTGCACACCTGCCTGGTCCAGGCGCCCCCACCCCCCTCCCCGCCCGGCCCAGCCCTCCATCCCCGGCCTCTCCCCTGCAGGTTCTGGACCTGCCACGATGACCGCTTCCTGTACATGCTCATGGAGTTCGTGCCGGGCGGCGAGCTGTTCAGCTACCTCCGCAACCGGGGCCGCTTCTCCAACGCGGCCGGCCTGTTCTACGCGGCCGAGATCGTGTGCGCCCTCGACTACCTGCACTCGAGGGAGATCGTCTACCGAGACCTCAAGCCGGAGAACATCCTGCTGGACCGCGACGGGCACGTCAAGCTCACCGACTTCGGCTTCGCCAAGAAGCTGGTGGACAGGTGAGGCGTGGTGCCCCCGGGGCCGCCACCCCCAGGCCCCTGTCTGCGTCTGTTAGTTTTTGGTTTTTTTTAAAAAAAATATATTTTATGGCCCTGGCCGGTGTGGCTCAGTGGGTAGAGCGTCGGCCTGCGGACTGAAGGGTCCCGGGTTCGATTCCCGGTCAAGGGCATGGACCTTGGTTGCGGGCACCTCCCCAGTGGGGGGCGTGCAGGAGGCGGCCGATCCGTGATTCTCTCTCATCGATGTTTCTAACTCCCTATCCCTCTCCCTTTCTCTCTGTAAACAATCAATAAAATATATTTTAAAAAATCAATAAAATATATTTTTAAAAAAATAAAAAATATATATATATATTTTATTGATTTTTTACAGAGAGGGATAGAGAGTTAGACACATTGATGAGAGAGAAGCATCGATCAGCTGCCTCCTGCACACCCCTCACTGGGGATGTGCCCGCAACCAACGTACATGCCCTTGACCGGGATTCGAACCCGGGACCCTTCGGTCCAAGGGCCAACACTCTATCCACTGAGCCAAACCAGTTAGGACTGATTTTTAAAAATATATTCCTCTTGGCTCTGGCTAATGTGGCTCAGTGGATAGAGCATCAGCCTGTGGACTGAAGGGTCCCGGGTTCGATTCCCGGTCAAGGGCATGTGCCTTGGTTGCGGGCATATCCCCAGTGGGGGGCGTGCAGGAGGCAGCTGATCGATGTTTCTCTCTCGTCGACGTTTCTAACTCTCTATCCCTCTCCCTTCCTCTCTGTAAAAAATAAAATAAATTAAAATAATAATAATAATAATAATCATAAGAATAAAATGTACTTTTTGGCCCATCGACTCTCAGGTTGTGTCTGTATCTGGGTTTCGGGAACAAGCCAGCCATCAGCCAGAAGTGAAATCCGTGGGTCCGACGACGGTTCTATTTTTAATTTTTTTTTTTGAGGAACCTTTGCGCTGTTTTTCCACGGCGGCTGCACCCACCCTCATGCCCTCCCGTCCTCGTAAGGTGCAAGGGGGGGTCCCTTTTCTCCACCCCTGGTTTGTGGATGGACCCATGGTAGCCATTCCGACCGGTGTGAGAGAGCATGTCCCTCAAGGTAGCTTTTCTGTCTTTTTTTTTATGAAAACTTTTTTTAAAAAAACAAAAATATTTTTATTGATGTCAGAAAGGAAGACAGAAAGAGAGAAACCTCCATGATGAGAGAGAATCATGGACCGGCCGCCTCCTGCACGCCCCCGACTGGGGATCGAGCCCACAACCCGGGCCTGTGCCCTTGACCGGGATTCGAACCCGGGACCCTTCAGTCCACAGGCCGACGCTCTATCCACTGAGCCACACTGGCCGGGCCGGGCCGGCGGCTTTTCTGGTTGGAATTTTCTGCTCTAACGAGGTGTCAGGCACCTGTGGGTGCTTAACAGACTGGAATTGGATACAGCCCGGGCCCCTCACCCTCCCACCCCCCTCGCCTCGCCTCCCCGTCCACGTGGAAGCCGACACCCTGCATCGAAGGCCGATACAGTTACCTGTGGCCGCCTCCGTCCGGCTCTTCTGGGCGGCCAGGCAGGTGTGATGAGCAGGTGTAACCTCTGCCCTCTCGCAACTTTATTATTTTTATGTTATTTTATTTTTTTTTCCCCTCTGGCCGCTTTCCAAGAAGCGACACCGTGTTATGAACTCCCGTGAAATGATAATTCATCTCCCGACTGGAAGTTTATAGCTTCTGTATCTTTCTAAGGGTGAGATTTCCCTTAGCAAAATTCTATCAAATTAGCCCTGGCTGGTGTGGCTCAGTGGATAGAGCGTCGGCCCGCGGACGGAAGGGTCCCGGGTTCGAATCCCGGTCGAGGGCATAGGCCCGGGTTGCAGGCTGGATCCCCAGTGGGGGGCGTGCAGGAGGCAGCCGATCGATGATTCTCTCTCTCCCTTTCTTTCCTCTCTGAAATCCATACAAATAGATTAAGAAAATTCTATCCAATTATACAAACTTAGCAGAAAATTCAGAATATTGGTTCTGCATTTTCCGAACAGCCTAAAATTCATTTAGTTTTTTAATTTTGTAAAATAGATGTTTCTTGGTATCAGAGAGGAAGGGAGAGGGAGAGAGAGAAACATCCAGCCGCCTCCTGCACGCCCCCGACTGGGGATGGAGCCTGCAACCCGGGCCTGTGTGCCCTTGACCGGGATTCGAACCCAGGACCCTTCCGTCCGCAGGCCGAAGCTCTACCCACTGAGCCACGCCGGCCGGGCTATTTTTAATTTTTCATTGATTTTTAGAGGGTGAGAGAGAGAGAGGACCATTAACAGAGCAGACCATCAATCCAGAGCCTCACATATAGAGATTTTAGCAGGAACGTCTCAAAATCTATAGATTTTACCCCAATATTGCCGCCCTTTTGAGGTATAAAAAAAATTCTTCTGCAAGAAGAAAGGACCTGTTTTCTCCTATTTGTGGAGATAAAAAAAAAGGCATCTAAGGCTGCACAGAGAAGGGGGGTCCCCAATTAGGGGGAAAAAAAATTAAATAATCAAATACGTAACCAGAAAACTTCAACTTAGATGTGGGCCCCACTTGGCTGTTCACCCAACTGGCCACCAGGTGGCGCTAGAAGCTAATTTTTCTATTTTTTTTCTTTTCTTTTTCTTTATGTTTTTTTTTTTTTTGCAAATTATTTCTCCTATGGCCCTAGCTTGTTTGGCTCAGTGGATAGAGCATCGGCCTGCGGGCTGCAGGGTTGCGGGTTCGATTCCCGGTCAGAGGCACATGCACGGGTTGTGGGTTCGATCCCCAATAGAGGGCGTGCAGGAGGCAGCTCATCGATGATTCTCTCTCATCACGGATGTTTCTCTTTCCCTCTCCCTTCCTCGCTGAAATGAATTTCAAAAAATATATTAAAATCTTAAAAAAATAAAAAATATATAATATTGAAACATGCACCTCAGTCAATGAAATTTTGTTTTTTTTTCCTTTTTCAATGACAGTGGGCATTCGCTATTATTTTATATTAGTTTCAGGTGTGGTCAGATATATCATCAATGCTTCTATTTTTTAAAAAATACATTTTTTTGATTGATTTCAGAGCAGAAGGGAGAGGGAGAGAGAGATGGATAGAAGCACCCATGACGAGAGAGAATCACGGATCGGCCGCCTCCCGCACGCCCCCGACTGGGGATCGAGCCTGTAACCCAGGCATGTGCCTTGATCGGATTCGAACCCAGGACCTTTCAGCCCGCAGGCTGACGCTCTATCCACTGAGCCACACCAGCCAGGGCTCACTATTATTTTATACTAGAGACCCGGTGCACGAATTCATACACGGGTGGGGTCCCTTGGCCTGGCCGGGGATCGAGGCCTATCGGGGGGCCAGCCGGATGGGGGTAGGGACTGTGGGAGGTTGACCAGCCGGCTCCCCCGTTCGGAGCCAATATAAAGGGTGTCCCAGAATTCACGCAAGATTTGAATTCTGCGTGAGCATTAACAACGGCAACAAAAAAACATAAAAGCCTAATTTTACTGGGTTTATTGAATCGGATTCTAATATCTGTTGCCCTTGGATGTCAATCCCTTCGATTCAATCAGCATCACCAAGGACCAATGACGGCCCAGGAGCAGGGACCAGGAAGACCAATGAAGACCGCGGCTTTGCGTCTGTGCCAGCAGAGCCGGGGAGGCCATGGACCCGATGTGCTATTCCACACATAAACCCTAGACTGTCTCCTTTACGAATCCATAGAAAATTTACAATTTTTAATGATAAACCTGTCTTTTCCATCAAAATTACTTCTTGCGTGAATTTTGGGACGCCCTTTATCACCAACGGACTCACCCCTCGCCAAGCCCAACTGAGTTTTCATGCTTCCGTCCTCTCTCCACCCTCCCAGGACCTGGACCCTCTGTGGGACCCCCGAATACCTGGCCCCCGAAGTCATTCAGAGCAAGGGCCACGGCCGCGCGGTCGACTGGTGGGCGCTGGGCATCCTCGTCTTCGAGATGCTTTCGGGGTGAGTAAGGGATTCTGGGAAAATCGGACTATCCCCTGCCAGGCTCCCGTCCCCTGCTCCCTTGACCTGATCCCTTGGCCCCAAGGACACTCTGAAAATTTCCGGGGTGCGATTCTCACCGCCATTTCCCTAAATAGGTACCGTATTGATCAGCTTCCTATAATAGGCCTGCAGTTCGATTTATTCCGGGAGTGACCACTAGGGGGCGGTGTTCCCTATAAGGCCTGCAGCTCGATTTCCTCCTGGAATGACCACTAGGGGGCGGTGTTGCTAAGACGCCTGCAGCTCAATTTATTCCTGGAGTGACCATTAGGGGGCGGTGTTGCTAAGACGCCTGAAGCTCGATTTATTCCTGGAGTGACCATTAGGGGGCGGTGTTGCTAAGAGGCGTGCAGCCCGATTTATTCCTGGAATCACCACTAGGGGGCGGTGTTGCTAAGAGGCCTGCAGCTCGATTTATTCCTGGAGTGACCACCAGGGGGCGGTGTTGCTAAGAGGCCTGCATCTCGATTTATTCCTGGAATGACCACCAGGGGGCGGTGTTGCTAAGAGGCCTCCAGCCCGATTTCCTCCTGGAGTGACCACCAGGGGGCGGTGTTGCTAAGAGGCCTGCAGCTTGATTTCATCCTGGAGTGACCACTAGGGGGCGGTGTTGCTAAGAGGCCTGCAGCCCGATTTCCTCCTGGAGTGACCACTAGGGGGCGGTGTTGCTAAGAGACCTCCAGCTCGATTTCCTCCTGGAGTGACCACTAGGGGGCAGTGTTGCTAAGAGGCCTGCAGCTCGATTTCCTCCTGGAATGACCACCAGGGGGCGGTGTTGCTAAGAGGCCTCCAGCCCGATTTCCTCCTGGAGTGACCACCAGGGGGCGGTGTTGCTAACAGGCCTGCAGCTTGATTTCCTCCTGGAGTGACCACTAGGGGGCGGTGTTGCTAACAGGCCTGCAGCCCGATTTCCTCCTGGAGTGACCACTAGGGGGCGGTGTTACTAAGAGGCCTGCAGCTCGATTTCCTCCTGGAGTGACCACTAGGGGGCGGTGTTGCTAAGAGGCCTGCAGCATGATTTATTCCTGGAGTGACCACTAGGGGGCGGTGTTGCTAAGAGGCCTGCAGCTCGATTTATTCCTGGAGTGACCACTAGGGGGCGGTGTTGCTAAGAGGCCTGCAGCATGATTTATTCCTGGAGTGACCACTAGGGGGCGGTGTGGCTAAGAGGCCTGCAGCTCAATTTCCTCCTGGAGTGACCACCAGGGGGCGGTGTTGCTAAGAGGCCTGCAGCTCTATTTATTCCTGGAGTGTCCACTAGGGGGCGGTGTTGATAAGAGGCCTGTAGCCCGATTTATTCCTGGAGTGACCACTAGGGGGCGGTGTTGCTAAGAGGCCTCCAGCTCGATTTCTTCCTGGAATGACCATTAGGGGGCGGTGTTGCCTGATGAAAATTGAATCCTGGGGAACCGTGATCTTAAAATATTTGTTTATTAAATGTATGTCATTGATTTCAGAGAGGAAGACGGGGCAGGAGGAGAGAGAGAGAGAGAGAGAGAAACATCCATGATGAGAGAGAATCATGGACCGGCTGCTCCTGCACGGCCCCAACTGGGGATCGAGCCCGCAACCCGGGCCTGTGCCCTTGACCGGGAATCGAACCCGGGACCCTCCAGTCCACAGGCCGACGCTCTGTCCAATGGGGCACACTGGCTAGAGCCCAGCGGTCTTTAAATAGAATGAGGTTCCCATGTTTTCCCTTTATCGTTTTATTATTAGGGTAGGATAGAATAATGCAGAATATCCCATTTTGCAACATTATTGGTAAATGCAATGTTATAACGCGGTGCATTGCTGAGCATAATATTCACAGACTGTAATAGGAAATTGTTAGAGTAGCATTAGAATGTATTAAAATTATAGTAGGATTACTATACAAATCATGATTATAAGGAATTATCATTAAGGAATACTATACACTATAATTATATTCCTATATTATCATTAAGGAATACTATACACTATAATTATATTCCTATATTATCATTAAGGAATACTATACGTTATAATTATATTCCTATATTATCATTAAGGAATACTATACGTTATAATTATATTCCTATATTATCATTAAGGAATACTATACGTTATAATTATATTCCTATATTATCATTAAGGAATACTATACATTATAATTATATTCCTATATTATCATTAAGGAATACTATACATTATAATTATATTCCTATATTATCATTAAGGAATACTATACACTATAATTATATTCCTATATTATCATTAAGGAATACTATACATTATAATTATATTCCTATATTATCATTAAGGAATACTATACACTATAATTATATTCCTATATTATCATTAAGGAATACTATACACTATAATTATATTCCTATATTATCATTAAGGAATACTATACATTATAATTATATTCCTATATTATCATTAAGGAATACTATACATTATAATTATATTCCTATATTATCATTAAGGAATACTATACACTATAATTATTTTCCTATATTATCATTAAGGAATACTATACATTATAATTATATTCCTATATTATCATTAAGGAATACTATACATTATAATTATATTCCTATATTATCATTAAGGAATACTATACGTTATAATTATATTCCTGTGTTATCATTAAGGAATACTATACATTATAATTATATTCCTATATTATCATTAAGGAATACTATACACTATAATTATATTCCTATATTATCATTAAGGAATACTATACATTATAATTATATTCCTATATTATCATTAAGGAATACTATACATTATAATTATATTCCTATATTATCATTAAGGAATACTATACACTATAATTATATTCCTATATTATCATTAAGGAATACTATACATTATAATTATATTCCTATATTATCATTAAGGAATACTATACATTATAATTATATTCCTATATTATCATTAAGGAATACTATACATTATAATTATATTCCTATATTAATCATTAAGGAATACTATACATTATAATTATATTCCTATATTATCATTAAGGAATACTATACATTATAATTATATTCCTATATTATCATTAAGGAATACTATACATTATAATTATATTCCTATATTATCATTAAGGAATACTATACACCAGAATTATATTCCTATATTATCATTAAGGAATACTATACACTATAATTATATTCCTATATTATCATTAAGGAATACTATACATTATAATTATATTCCTATATTATCATTAAGGAATACTATACATTATAATTATATTCCTATATTATCATTAAGGAATACTATACATTATAATTATATTCCTATATTATCATTAAGGAATACTATACATTATAATTATATTCCTATATTATCATTAAGGAATACTATACATTATAATTATATTCCTATATTATCATTAAGGAATACTATACACTATAATTATATTCCTATATTATCATTAAGGAATACTATACATTATAACATGGGAACCTATGCTATTAGAAAATAGAGTTCTTCTAATCAATTAGCATAAGAATGGAAAGGGAAGTGATATAATTATAATCTGATATGCTATCCGGCTGCAATGATGTATATATTTATTTACTTAAAATTATAATAGCCTCACTGAGGATGAGCACAAATAACATTTTAATGGAATGTTCTAGCTGGTGTGGCCCAGTGGATACAGCGTTGGCCTGCGGACTGAAGGGTCCTGGGTTCGATTCCCGGTCAAGGGCACAGGCCCGGGTTGCGGGCTCGATCCCCAGCGGGGGGCCTGCAGGAGGCGGCCGGTCCATCATTCTCTCTCTCTCATCATGGATATTTCTCTCTCTCCCTCTTCCTTCCTCTCTGAAATCAGTAAAAATATATATTTTATTTAAAAAAATGTTTGTAATGGAAAAATAACTGTCTTTCCTCGAATTGAACACATTCAGCGAGAAGTGTGGCTGGGTCCATGTTTTCGCCCACCTCCCCCCCATCCAGCGGCCTCCTGCAAGGCCATGAGATTTTCCGCTCTTGAGTGTAGCCGGCCTGGTGTGATAATGTTGTTCTGGTGGAGGAAGAGGGAGAAGGTGCTTCCTTCCGCTTTCAGGATTCGGAGTCAGAAAAAACATCGGAAAATAGAAATGGTCTCACAAGAAAAATCCCGGCACGGCCACGAGGAACCCCGGGGGTTCCCTGGGTCCCCACTTTGAGAACCAGGGCTGCCAACGCCGCCGACCGGACGTTCCCAGATGAGGTTTTACTCGACACCGTCCCCCAGTGTTGACACAGCCCGGCGCTTTGTGCCTGGCTCTTGTCATCTATCTATCATCTATCTATCTATCTATCTATCTATCTAGTCATCTATCTATCATCTATCTATCTATCTATCTATCTGTCTGTCTATCTATCTATCTATCTATCTATCTGTCTGTCTATCTATCTATCATCTATCTATTATCTATCTATCATCTATCTGTCTACCTATGATCTATCTATCTATCTATCTGTCATCTATCGATCTATTATATATCTATCATCTATCTATCTATCTATCTATCTATCTATCTATCTATATCCATCATATATCTATCTGTCATCTATCGATCTATCTATCTATTATATATCTATCTATCTATATATTATCTATCTATCTATCATCTATCGATCTATCTATTATATGTCCATCTATCTATTATATATCTATCATCTATCTATCATCTATCTATATATCTGTTATGTATCTATCTATCTATTACCTATCTATCTATCTATTATGTATCTATCATCTATCATCTATCTATCTATCATCTATCTATCTATCTATCTATCTATCTATCTATCTATCTATCTATCTATCTATTACCTATCTATCTATCTATTATATATCTATCTATCATCTATCTATATATCTGTTATGTATCTATCTATCTATCTATTACCTATCTATCTATCTATTACATATCTATCATCTATCTATCATCTATCTATCTATCATCTATCTATCTATCTATCTATCTATCTATCTATTACCTATCTATCTATTATATATCTATCATCTATCTATCATCTATCTATATATCTGTTATGTATCTATCGATCTATCTATTATATATCTATCTATCTATCTGTCTATTATCTATCTATCATCTATCGATCTATTATATGTCTATCTATCTATTACCTATCTATCATCTATCTCAGCAATTCTCAACCTTCCTAAGGCCGCGACCCTTGAATGCAGCTCCCCATGCTGTGGGGACCCCCGACCATAACATTATTCTCGTGGCTACGTCATCGCTGTCATGTGGCTGCTGTTACGGATCGTCACGGAAACATCTGACCTGCAGGATGGATTTTCATGGTGACACATCGAACATCATGAAAGCTCAGTGATCAATCACAAAAACCATATGTGATTATAGATGTGTTTTCCGACGGCCTGAGGCGACCCCTCCAATGTGGAAGGGTCAGGTTCTGATACGAGGCCTGTGGCATGAGTTCCTCCCGCAATGACCACTAGGGGGCAGTGTCGCCCCGACGATAATTGAATCCCAGAGACCAGTGATTCCTAAACAGAAGGCGTTCATGGGTTTGTTTTTATGAGGTTTCTTTGTTTTTTAAAAATGTTTTTATTGGTGTCAGAGAGGGAGACAGAAAGAGATAAAAACATCCACGATGAGAGGGAATCCTGGACCGGCCGCCTCCCGCACGCCCCCCACTGGGGATCCAGCCCACAACCCGGGCCTGTGCCCTTGACCGGGAATCGAACCCGGGACCTCCTGGTTCCTAGGTTGACGCTCACCACTGAGCCACACTGACTTGGACTCGAACCCAAGACCCTTCGGTGCAAAGGCGGGGATGCGCTTACTACTGACACACTCTGGCCAAAACTATTCTCTATTTTTTTTTTTTTTTAATTTATTGATTTCAGAGACGAAGGGAGAGGGAGAGAGAGAGTCAGAAACATCAAAGATGGGAGAGAATCATGGACCGGCCGCCTCCTGCTCGCCCCCCTTCATTCTTCAAGTTCTTCGTCACCCTCAGATTCTGACGTGGGGACATTTTGCTTCAAGAATATTTCCGTTACCCTGGCTGGTGTGGCTCAGTGGATAGAGCGTCGGCCTGCGGACTGAAGGGTCCCGGGTTCAATTCCCAGTCAAGGGCACAGGCCCGGGTTGTGGGCTGCATCCCCAACCAGTAGGGGGCGAGCAGGAGGCAGCCGGTCCATGATTCTCTCTCATCATGGATGTTTCTCTCTCTCCTTCTCCCTTCCTCTCTGAGATCAATAAAAATTAATTTAGATGATAGATAGATAGATAGATAGAGATAAATAGAAGATAGATAGATAGATAGATAGATAGATAGATAGATAGATAGATAGATAGATGATAGATAGAGATAGATAATAGATGATAGATAGATGATAGATGGATAGATAGATACATAGAGATAGATAGATACATAGATACATAGATACATAGATAGATAGATAGATAGATAGATAGATAGATAGATAGATAGATAGATAGATAGAAAGATAGATAGGTAGATACATAGATAGATAGATAGATAGATAGATAGATAGATAGATAGAAAGATAGATAGGTAGATACATAGATAGATAGATGATAGATAGATAGATAGATAGATAGAAAGATAGATAGGTAGATACATAGATAGATAGATAGATAGATAGATGATAGATAGATAGATAGATAGATAGATAGATAGATAGATAGATAGAAAGATAGATACGTAGATACATAGATAGATAGATAGATAGATAGATAGATAGATAGATAGATACATAGATACATAGATACATAGATAGATACATAGATAGATAGATAGATAGATAGATAGATAGATAGATAGATAGATAGGTAGATACATAGATAGATAGATAGATAGATAGATAGATAGATACATAGATAGATAGATAGATAGATAGATAGATAGATAGATAGATAGATAGATAGATAGATAGAGTTCTACATTGTCCGGCCGGCATGACTCAGTGGTTGAGCGTCAACCTATGGACCAGGAGGTCAGGGTTCGATTCCCGGTCAAGGGCACAGGCCCAGGTTGCGGGCTCCATCCCCAGTGCGGGGCGTGCAGGCGGCGGCCGGTCCATGATTCTCTCCCATCATCAATGTTTCTTTCTCTTTCCCTCTCCCTTCGTCTCTGAAATCAATAAAAATATCCTATATAAGACAGGGCTGATGTGCAAATTGCCCCCTCAACTGGGAATTCAACCGGGAGTTCGACCAGGGGCCCAGCCGAGTCCCAGCTGTGCACGAATTTGTGCACCGGGCCTCTAGTGTATCCCATATACTAAAGAGGAAATATGCAAATTGACCCTCACGCCCTCACAAGGTGGTCACCTCCAGGTCATCACAAGATGACAGTTGGGGCGGGGACGAGGCCTGCAGGGTCGGCCATCCCTCGAGGGGTCCCAGATTGGAGAGGGTGCAGGCTGGGCTGAGGGACACCCCTCCTCTCCAGTGCACGAATTCGTGCACTGGGCCTCTAGTGTATATATAAAGGGCGTCCCAAAATTCACGCAAGAAGTAATTTTGATAGAAAACACTGGTTGATACGTAAAAATTGTAAATTTTCTATTGATTCATAAAGTAGACAGTCTAGGGTTTATGGATGGAATAGCCCATCGGGTCCACGGCCCCCCCGGCGTTGCTGGCACAGACGCAAAGCCGCAGTCTTCATGGGTCTTCCCTGACCCTGCTCCTGGGCCATCATCGGTCCTTGGTGATGCTGATCGAATCGAAGGGATTGACATCAAAAGCAAAAAAAAAAAAGGCTGCATTTGAAATAACCCGTGTCTCTCTCCGTGGCCCGGCCACAGCCCTCCCCCCCTCCCCGTGGCGGCTTGTCCCCGAGCCCCCCGGCCCCGGGAGAACCAACCCGTGTTCATGTTTCCGGCAGCTTCCCTCCGTTCTTCGACGACAACCCGTTTGGCATCTATCAGAAGATTCTCGCCGGCAAAATCGACTTCCCGAGATACTTGGATTTCAACGTCAAGTCAGTACCAAGGTTCCCTCCCTGTCTGGGGGCGCGTTGATTTTTTTTTTTAAAGCGTCAAAAAAACCCACAAAAAAACCCCAAAAACCCGACGCCAGGCATCTCGCGGGCAGATGTGCCCATAGCTCTAGATTCAGTGGGATATGTCGGAATTATTTGGATTCTGTTTTCATGATAGTTAACCTGTTTTTTTTGGGGGGGGTCTTTTCCTGCTGAAGATATTTCTTGTACCTCATTCCTTTTATTTTTTTAAGTATATTTTATTTATATATCTAAATAAAATGTATATTTTAAAATATATATATTTTTTTATATATTTAGAAAATATATATATTTTTATTGATTTCAGAGAGGAAGGGAGAGGGGGAGAGAGACAGAGAAACATCTATGAGGAGAGAGAATCACGCACCGGCCGCCTCCCGCACGCCCCCGACTGGGGATCGAGCCCACAACCCGGGCCTGTGCCCTTGGCCGGGAATCGAACCCGGGACCGCCCGGTTCCCAGGTGGACGCTCAACCTCTGAGCCAGGCCGGCCGGGCTGTATATTTTTTATTCTTTTTTTCCCTCTTCTTCCCGACAGAGACCTCATCAAGAAGCTGCTGGTGGTGGACAGGACGCGGCGCCTGGGCAACATGAAGGTGAGACGTGCGGCCGTGAGGGTTAAGGGGTTTTCACGATGAGTCCCTGTCAGTCGACGCCAGCGTTTCCATGTGGAGAGAGAGTCGGGGGTACAGGGTCCCGTTGAATCCGCGGCCAGATTCCGTCTCGGTTCCTGGGCCCACAAAATTCACCTCGGTCCGCACCCGTCTCCCCGTGTGTCCGTACTAGCCAATGACTCAGCATTGATAAGTGATTAGTTATCTGTCAACTATCTATCTGCCTCTCTATCTATCCATCTATCTGTCTATCTATCTATCTGTCTGTCTATCTGTCTGTCTATCTGTCTGTCTATCTGTCTGTCTATCTATCTGTCTATCCATCTATCTGTCTATCTATCTATCTTTCTTTCTATCTGTCTGTCTATCTATCTGTCTGTCTATCTATCTATCTATCTGTCTGTCTATCCATCTATCTGTCTGTCTATCTATCTGTCTGTCTATCTATCTATCTGTCTGTCTATCCATCTATCTGTCTATCTATCTGTCTGTCTGTCTATCTGTCTATCTGTCTGTCTATCTGTCTGTCTATCTATCTGTCTGTCTGTCTATCTGTCTGTCTATCTATCTGTCTGTCTATCTATCTATCTATCTGTCTGTCTATCTATCTGTCTATCCATCTATCTGTCTATCTATCTATCTGTCTGTCTGTCTGTCTATCTATCTGTCTGTCTATCTATCTATCTATCTGTCTGTCTATCCATCTATCTGTCTATCTATCTATCTGTCTGTCTATCTGTCTGTCTATCTATCTGTCTGTCTATCTATCTATCTATCTGTCTGTCTATCTGTCTGTCTATCTGTCTGTCTATCTATCTGTCTATCTATCTATCTATCTATCTATCTATCTATCTATCTATCTATCCATCTATCTGTCTATCTATCTATCTGTCTATCTATCTGTCTGTCTATCTGTCTGTCTATCTATCTGTCTGTCTATCTATCTGTCTATCTGTCTGTCTGTCTGTCTATCTATCTACCTACCTATTCACCCACTCACCCAATTCGTTAATCTAATTCATCCTTCATCTCTCTCTAGCTATCATCTATCTATTAATCAATCTACTATCAATTTATCTTTCTATTATCTATCAATCTACTATCATCCATTTGTCATCTAACATCTATCCATCTATCTATCTATCTATCTATCTATCCATCCATCTATCTATCTATCTATCATCTATCTATCATCTATCTATCTATCTATCTATCTATCTATCTATCTATCTATCCATCTATCTATCTATTCACCCACCACTCAGTTCATTAATCTAGTCATCCTTCATCTCTATCATCTATGTATCATCTAACTATCAGTCAGTCTCCTATATCTATCTTTCTATCAATCAATCTATCAATCTGTCATATGTCTGTCATCTAACGTCTATCATCTATCTATCATATCTATCTATCATATCTATCTATCATATCTATCTATCTATCATCTATTCATTCACTCACCCAATTCATTAATCTAGTCATCCTTCATCTCTATCATCTATGTATCCTCTAGCTATCAATCAATCTACTATCTTTCTTTCTATGAATCAATCTATCAATCATCTATTCACTCACTCACCTAAATCATTAATCTAGTCATCCTTCATCTCTATCATCTATGTATCCTCTAGCTATCAATCAATCTACTATCTTTCTTTCTATCTATCGATCATCTATTCACTCACTCACCCAATTCATTAATCTAGTCATCCTTCATCTCTATCAGTCTATCGTCTATGTATCATCTATCTATCTATCTATCTATCTATCTATCTATCTATCTCTTTTTATCTGTCTATCCAGGTTTCATCTCTTTTTCTGTTATCTGTTATTCTATCTGTCTCTCTCTGTGTGTATATGTATCTGTCTATCCATCTATCATCTATATTTCAGCCTATTGACCTGTCTTTCTTTCTTTCTATCTCTCTATTATCTATCTATCTATCCATCTATCATCTATATTTTAATCTATTGACCTGCCTTTCTATCTATCTATCCATCTATCATCTATATTTCAATCTATTGACCTGTCTATCTATCTATCTATCTATCTATCCATCTATCATCTATATTTCAATCTATTGACCTGCCTTTCTATCTATCTATCCATCTATCATCTATATTTCAATCTATTGACCTGCCTTTCTATCTATCTATCCATCTATCATCTATATTTCAATCTATTGACCTGTCTATCTATCTATCTATCTATCTATCCATCTATCATCTATATTTCAATCTATTGACCTGTCTATCTATCTATCTATCTATCTATCCATCTATCATCTATATTTCAATCTATTGACCTGCCTATCTATCTATCTATCTATCCATCTATCATCTATATTTCAATCTATTGACCTGTGCTTCTATCTATCCATCTATCCATCTATCATCTATATTTCAATCTATTGACCTGTCTTTCTATCTATCTATCTATCTATCTATCTATCTATCTATCTATCTATCTATCTATCTATCTATCTATCATCTCTCTAGCTATCACAATACCTTAGGATCCCTACTAGAGTTTGGACAACTTGAGAGTCAACTTCGTGTCTTTCTTTCTGTCTCTTAACCTCACGCAGGTAACACCCAACAGATATTTCTTCTTGGACTTAGATGTGGACGGACAACATTTATCCCCCAAAGGAAAAGACGACAGGTCACCATAGTGGGATTAAAAAAAAACACGTAGAAAGAATTCATCAGCATTTCTTCCTTTTTGCAGTTGTATCAATCGAGTCCTTTCCTGTGGGCGAAATAATAGGAAAATCTTAAAAGTTATGATCCAGGCCCTGGCCGGTGTGGCTCAGTGGATAGAGCGTCCCCCTGCGGACGGAAGGGTCCGGAAGAGAGAGAGAGAGAGAGAGACACATCGACCGTCCGCCTCCCCCACGCCCCCTGCTGGTTGGGGATGGAGCCCGCAACCCGGGCCTGTGCCCTTGACCGGGAATCGAACCCGGGACCTCCTGGTTCCCAGGTCGGCGCTCTAACCACTGAGCCACACCAGCCGGGCAGGGAGATTGCTTAGAACATGTTCTCTCCCCAGTGGTTGAATTCTGTGCCCTGATGGCCCCTGTTTCCTTTCAAAGAACGGGGCCGAGGACGTGAAGAGGCATCGCTGGTTCCGCCTGGTGGACTGGGACGCCGTCCCCCAGAGGAAACTCAAGGTACGGCCGACGCCAAAGGGGCGCCCCTGCCCTCAGACCCCGAGATTCCCGGGTTTATGGCGGATGCGGGATGGGTCTGGACGGTCGGACCGGCCGTCTCAGGGCGTCCCTGAGACCACGCTGGCTGCGCCGTGGCCATCTGAGCGCAGAAGAGGAATGGAGACGGGGGGAGGACGGGAGGCGGGGTGTCTGCGGGGCCTTAGGGAGCTGGGTCCATTCCCCAGTAGCTCTGTGACCACATCCTGTGGGTCAGGCCACACTCTGGGGTCAGCCTGGCCCATATTCTAGGGTCAGCCCAGCCCATATCCTAGGGTCAGTCCAGCCCATATCCTAGGGGTCAGCCCAGCCCATATCCTAGGGGTCAGCCCAGCCCATATCCTAGGGGTCAGCCCGGCCCATATCCTAGGGGTCAGCCCAGCCCATATCCTAGGGGTCAGCCCAGCCCATATCCTAGGGGTCAGTCCAGCCCATATCCTAGGGTCAGCCCAGCCCATATTCTAGGGGTCAGTCCAGCCCATATCCTAGGGGTCAGCCCAGCCCACATTCTAGGGTCAGCCCAGCCCATATCCTAGGGTCAGCCCCGCCCATATTCTAGGGGTCAGCCCAGCCCATATCCTAGGGTCAGCCCAGCCCATATCCTAGGGTCAGCCCGGCCCATATCCTAGGGGTCAGCCCGGCCCATATTCTAGGGTCAGCCCAGCCCATATCCTGGGGGTCAGCCCAGCCCATATTCTAGGGTCAGCCCAGCCCATATTCTAGGGTCAGCCCAGCCCATATCCTAGGGGTCAGCCCAGCCCATATTCTAGGGGTCAGCCCGGCCCATATTCTAGGGTCAGCCCAGCCCATATCCTAGGGGTCAGCCCAGCCCATATCCTAGGGTCAGCCCAGCCCATATTCTAGGGGTCAGCCCGGCCCATATTCTAGGGTCAGCCCAGCCCATATCCTAGGGTCAGCCCAGCCCATATCCTAGGGTCAGCCCAGCCCATATCCTAGGGGTCAGCCCAGCCCATATCCTGGGGGTCAGCCCAGCCCATATCCTGGGGGTCAGCCCAGCCCATATCCTGGGGGTCAGCCCAGCCCATATCCTGGGGGTCAGCCCAGCCCATATCCTAGGGTCAGCCCAGCCCATATCCTAGGGTCAGCCCAGCCCATATCCTAGGGTCAGCCCGGCCCATATTCTAGGGGTCAGCCCAGCCCATATCCTGGGGGTCAGCCCAGCCCATATCCTAGGGTCAGCCCAGCCCATATCCTAGGGTCAGCCCTGCCCATATCCTAGGGTCAGCCCGGCCCATATTCTAGGGGTCAGCCCAGCCCATATCCTAGGGGTCAGCCCAGCCCATATCCTAGGGTCAGCCCGGCCCATATCCTAGGGTCAGCCCACCCCATATCCTAGGGTCAGCCCAGCCCATATCCTAGGGGTCAGCCCGGCCCATATTCTAGGGTCAGCCCAGCCCATATCCTAGGGTCAGTCCAGCCCATATTCTAGGGTCAGCCCAGCCCATATCCTATGGGTCAGCCCAGCCCATATTCTAGGGTCAGCCCGGCCCATATCCTAGGGTCAGCCCAGCCCATATCCTAGGGTCAGCCCAGCCCATATACTAGGGTCAGCCCAGCCCATATCCTAGGGTCAGCCCAGCCCATATCCTAGGGTCAGCCCACCCCATATTCTAGGGTCAGCCCAGCCCATATCCTAGGGTCAGCCCAGCTCATATTCTAGGGTCAGCCCAGCCCATATCCTAGGGTCAGCCCAGCCCATATCCTAGGGTCAGCCCAGCCCATATCCTAGGGTCAGCCCGGCCCATATTCTAGGGGTCAGCCCAGCCCATATTCTAGGGTCAGCCCAGCCCATATCCTAGGGTCAGCCCGGCCCATATCCTAGGGTCAGCCCACCCCATATCCTAGGGTCAGCCCAGCCCATATCCGAGGGGTCAGCCCGGCCCATATTCTAGGGTCAGCCCAGCCCATATCCTAGGGTCAGTCCAGCCCATATTCTAGCGTCAGCCCAGCCCATATCCTAGGGGTCAGCCCAGCCCATATCCTGGGGGTCAGCCCAGCCCATATCCTAGGGTCAGCCCAGCCCATATTCTAGGGTCAGCCCCGCCCATATCCTAGGGTCAGCCCAGTCCATATCATAGGGGTCAGCCCAGCCCATATCCTAGGGTCAGCCCAGCCCATATCCTAGGGTCAGCCCAGCCCATATTCCAGGATCAGCCCAGCCCATATCATAGATGATAGGATGGATGGATACATAGATGATCTAGATAGATGATAGATAGATGACAAATATAGGTAGGTAGGTAGGTAGATAGATAGATAGATTATAGGATGGATGGATAGATAGATAGAGATGATAGATAGGTAGATAGATAGATAGATAGATAGATAGATAGATAGATAGATGATAGATAGATAGATAGATAGATAGATAGATAGATAGATATATGATAGGATGGATGGATAGGTGGATAGATAGATAGATAGATAGATAGATAGATAGATAGATAGATGATAGATAGATAGATAGATAGATAGATAGATAGATAGATAGATGATAGGATGGATGGATAGGTGGATAGATAGATAGATAGATAGATAGATAAACAGGTAGTTGATAGGATGGACGGATGGATAGATAGATGATAGGATGGATGGATAGATAGATAGATAGGTGATAGGTTGGATGGATAGATGATAGATAGATAGATAGATAGATAGATAAACAGGTAGTTGATAGGATGGACGGAATGATAGATACATGATACACTGAGAGGCCTGATTATGATGACTACCCCATCATGCAATGAACTGAATTAGTTACGCAAATTAATAATGATAATAAGACCTTGGGAGTGTTTGCTTAGGGAGTTTTCAATATTCAGTATTTTGGGGGCGTGTCCGTGAAGGCCTGCTGGGGTGGCCATCACCATCTGGCCGGTCAGTGTGTGTCTCCTCCTTAACCCTGTTGACCACCCCCAGGCCTCACCCCCCACCCCCCGCCCCCTCCCCCCTCCCCAGGCCCTCACCACCCCCCCATTATTGTCTGTGTCCATGGCTGATGCCTAAAGGCGTACAAAGTCCTTGCTCGGTCACCTCCCGCCCACCCACCCCCCTTCCCCCGGCCTCACCCTCTCCGTCTGATCTAACCGCACCCCTTCTCTCGGCCGCCCCCCCCCTCAGCCCCCCATCCTGCCCAAGGTGCGCGGCGAGGGCGACACCTCCAACTTCGAGGCGTACCCTGAGAACGACTGGAACACAGCCCCCCCGGCGTCCCCCAAAGACCTGGAGGCCTTCAAGAACTTCTGAGGGCGGCCGCCGCCCCAGCAGGTGCGTCTGTGCAGGGTATTATTTAAAACAAAACAATAACAACAGCCAATTCCCCGCTGGCGTGGCTCAGTGGGTAGCACGTCGGCCTGCGGACTGAAGGGTCCCGGGTTCGATTCCGGCCAAGGGCATGGACCTGGGTTGCGGGCACATCCCCAGTGGGGGCGTGCAGGAGGCGGCCGATCCATGATTCTCTCTCTCTCCCTCTCCCTTCCTCTGAAATCAATAAAAACATATTTAAAATAATTGTAATAGAAAGCAGCGAGGTTAGTGCACTAAACAGACGATGTATGATGGCAGCGGACACCGGAAACGGGTGTCCTTTGATGAACCAAAGCCAGCCCGATCTATTCCAAAAAAAAATTTTTTTAAATATTTTTATTGATTTTTTACAGAAAGGAAGGGAGAGGGATAGAGAGTCAGAAACAGCGATGATAAGAGAGAAGCATCAATAAGCTGCCTCCTGCACGCCCCCCACTGGGGATGTGCCCGCAACCCAGGTACATGCCCTTGGCCGGATTCGAACCTGGGACCCTTCAGTCCGCGGGCCGACGCTCTATCCACTGAGCCACACCGGCCAGGGCTCAGTTTTTAAGACAGAAAATCCATTAAAAAAAAAAAAAAAGATTCCAACGATGGTTTGTTTCTTTGGTGCTATTATTATTACTAGAGGCCCGGTGCACAAAATTCGTGCATGGGGCAGGGGGGATGGGGTGACCCTCAGCCCGGCCTGCACCCTCTCACAATTCGGGACCGCTGGCTCCTAACCGCTCACCTGCTGGACTGATCGCCCCCAACTGCCCCCCCTGCCGGCCTGATCGCCCCTAACTGCCCCCTCCTGCTGGCCTGATCGCCCCTAACTGCCCTCCCCTGCCGGCCTGATCGCCCCCAACTGCCCTCCCCTGCCGGCCTGATCGCCCCTAACTGCCTCCCCTGCCGACCTGATCGCCCCTAACTGCCCTCCCCTGCCGGCCTGGTCGCCCCCAACTGCCCTCCCCTGCCGGCCTGATCGCCCCTAACTGCCCTCCCCTGCCGGCCTGATCGCCCCTAACTGCCCTCCCCTGCCGGCCTGATCTCCCCCAACTGCCCCCTCCTGCCGGCCTGATCGCCCCTAACTGCCCTCCCCTGCCGGCCTGATCGCCCCTAACTGCTCTCCCCTGCCGGCCTGATCGCCCCTAACTGCTCTCCCCTGCCGGCCTGATCGCCCCTAACTGCCCTCCCCTGCCGGCCTGATCGCCCCCAACTGCCCCCTCCTGCCAGCCTGATCACCCCTAACCGCCCTCCCCTGCCGGCCTGATCGCCCCTAACTGCCCTCCCCTGCCGGCCTGATCGCCCCCAACTGCCCCCTCCTGCCGGCCTGATCGCCCCTAACTGCCCTCCCCTGCCGGCCTGATCGCCCCTAACCGCCTCTGCCTGGTCCCCACCACCATGGCTTTGTCCGGAAGGACGTCCGGAAGGTCTCCCGGCCTAATTAGCATATCACCCTTTTATGAGGATAGATGATCGCACAGTTTTGCCCACTTACTTGGAAACTAACCCGGTCCTGTGTCCCGTTCCCCACCAGACACGGGAGGAGTGGAGCCTGCAGGCAGCCTCGAAGGGTCGGTCCTCTCCCGGGTGTGCCGGACACTGCACCCCGGGGTCCCTCGCCCGCCTGTACATAAAGGGATCGGCCGGCACTGGACGCGCGTCGACATTGCGTTATTGAAGCAACTGGAAGCCTGCGCACAGTAGGGCCCCAAGCCGTCGTAGCGTTGACCGCGTCCTCTCGCGTGCGGTCCTACTGTGTGCACCTCTCGCCCTCTCCCCACAGACTCCGCTGGACAAGCTCGAACTGGACGTGTTTGGCTATGACCACAGAGGGCGTGTGTGTACACGTGCACACGTGTGTGT
The DNA here is from genome assembly GCF_014108235.1 of Myotis myotis. Classification (NCBI taxonomy): domain Eukaryota; kingdom Metazoa; phylum Chordata; class Mammalia; order Chiroptera; family Vespertilionidae; genus Myotis; species Myotis myotis. The sequence goes on from NW_023416359.1 coordinate 1,006,983, forward strand.
GTGTGTGTGTGTGTGTGTGTGTAGGCGTGAAAGACTATAGGACGCACACCGTACGGTCATGTCCGTGCTCACAGGCCCCAGAGCCGGTGATGTTTAGCTTTCAAATTTCTCCCTCAGGCCCCGGCCGGTGTGGCTCAGGGGATAGAGCGTCGGCCTGCGGACCCAAGGGTCCCGGGTTCGATTCCCGGTCAAGGGCACGGACCTCGGTGGCAGGCTCCTCCCTGGGGCTCGTGCGGGAGGCAACCCATCGAGGCGTCTCTCTCGCATCGATGTTTCTCTCTGTCTCGCCCTCTCTCTTCCGCTCTCTCTAAAAATCCATGGGGAAATACCCTCAGGGGAGGTTTAGCAAAAATGAATAAAAAAAACCTATTCCTCAGGAATCTGTGTTGTCTTCGGAGAACAAAGCCCTAAAAGGATGATGGGTGCGTTTTTATTTAATTTTTTTTATCACCTTCTATGCATTTTTTTAGCTCTTGGTGTAGCCAATGTGTGTGGCCTTCTATCGCTAACGTCTTTTCGTGCCTCCCATCTGTCTGGTAACGTTAGGTCTTGAAACCAGAAGGAAACGGTTGAATTTTATTTATTTTAATTATTACTTTTTTAAGTATATTTTTATTGATTTCAGAGAGGAAGGAAGAGAGAGAGAGAGAGAAACATCGATGATGAGAGAGAATCATGGGCCGGCTGCCTCCCGCATGCCCCCTACTGGGGATGTAGCCCGCAACCCGGGCCTGTCGACTGGGCAGAATTCGCAAAAATCTTTGCAGCAAAAAGATACGATGTGTCCACCTCCCGCCTTCCGCTCCCAGAGATCCTCAGCCCCGCCCACAGCCAACTTTCTCTAGGTGTCTAGAACGTTTCATTTCGTGCTGCACATCTAAACGTCAAGACCCGCGTGCAGCCAGTGGCGGGTTCCCCAGTCGAGCTGAACGTGGGACGACTTTTCTAGCGAAAAGATGGCTGGTGCTGCTCATTCAAAACCCTGTGTCTGCCCTGGCCGGTGTGGCTCAGTGGATAGAGCCTCGGCCTGCAGACTCAAGGGTGCCGGGTTCGATTCCGGTCAAGGGCACATACCTCGGTGGCAGGCTCCTCCCCGGCCCGGGCCCTGGTCAGGGCACACGTGCAGGAGGCAACCCGTCGATGTGTGTCTCTCACATCGACGTTTCTCTCTGTCTTTTTCTCTCTCTTCCACTCTCTCTAAAAATCGGTGGAAAAATGTCCTTAGCGGTGGATTTTTTTTAAAAAAAGGAAAAAATGGAAAAATAGGCCAGTTTCTGACGAATTTGTGCATCTTGAGGGGGGTGACGTCCACTTGCAAAAACACAGAGAAATAGCACAAGAATGGGTGTGTGGGTAATGTATTCGGACGGTCTGTTTGGCATGTGTGTGTGTGTTTGTGTGTGAGTGTGTGTGTCTGAGGCGGTGTCCGTAGGGCCACAGCTTCCCCTACGTGTGTGTGTGTGAGTGTGTGTGTGTGTGTGAGCCTGGTGTCTGCAGGGCCACAGCTTCCCCTACGTGTGTGTGTGTGTGTGTGTGTGTGTGTGTGTGTGAGCCTGGTGTCTGCAGGGCCACAGCTTCCCCTACGTGTGTGTGTGTGTGTGTGTGTGTGTGTGAGCCTGGTGTCTGCAGGGCCACAGCTTCCCCTACGTGTGTGTGTGTGTGTGTGTGTGTGTGTGTGTGTGTGTGTGAGCCTGGTGTCTGCAGGGCCACAGCTTCCCCTACGTGTGTGTGTGTGTGTGTGTGTGTGTGTGTGTGTGTGTGTGTGAGCCTGGTGTCTGCAGGGCCACAACTTCCCCTACGTGAGTGTGTGTGTGTGTGTGTGTGTGTGTGTGTGTGTGTGTGAGCCTGGTGTCTGCAGGGCCACAGCTTCCCGTGTGTGTGTGTGTGTGTGTGTGTGTGTGTGTGTGTGTGTGAGCCTGGTGTCTGCAGGGCCACAGCTTCCCCTACGTGAGTGTGTGTGTGTGTGTGTGTGTGTGTGTGAGCCTGGTGTCCGTAGGGCCACAGCTTCCCCTACGTGTGTGTGTGTGAGTGTGTGTGTGTGTGTGAGCCTGGTGTCTGCAGGGCCACAGCTTCCCCTACGTGTGTGTGTGTGTGTGTGTGTGTGTGTGAGCGTGGTGTCTGCAGGGCCACAGCTTCCCCTACGTGTGTGTGTGTGTGTGTGTGTGTGTGTGTGTGTGTGTGAGCCTGGTGTCTGCAGGGCCACAGCTTCCCTACGTGTGTGTGTGTGTGTGTGTGTGTGTGTGTGTGTGTGTGTGTGAGCCTGGTGTCTGCAGGGCCACAGCTTCCCCTACGTGAGTGTGTGTGTGTGTGTGTGTGTGTGTGTGTGTGTGTGAGCCTGGTGTCTGCAGGGCCACAGCTTCCCGTGTGTGTGTGTGTGTGTGTGTGTGTGTGTGTGTGTGTGTGAGCCTGGTGTCTGCAGGGCCACAGCTTCCCCTACGTGAGTGTGTGTGTGTGTGTGTGTGTGTGTGTGAGCCTGGTGTCCGTAGGGCCACAGCTTCCCCTACGTGTGTGTGTGTGAGTGTGTGTGTGTGTGTGAGCCTGGTGTCTGCAGGGCCACAGCTTCCCCTACGTGTGTGTGTGTGTGTGTGTGTGTGTGTGAGCCTGGTGTCTGCAGGGCCACAGCTTCCCCTACGTGTGTGTGTGTGTGTGTGTGTGTGTGTGTGTGTGAGTGTGAGCCTGGTGTCTGCAGGGCCACAGCTTCCCCTACGTGTGTGTGTGTGTGTGTGTGTGTGTGTGTGTCTGTGTGTGAGCCTGGTGTCTGCAGGGCCACAGCTTCCCCTACGTGTGTGTGTGTGTGTGTGTGTGTGTGTGTGAGCCTGGTGTCTGCAGGGCCACAGCTTCCCCTACGTGTGTGTGTGTGTGTGTGTGTGTGTGTGTGTGTGTGTGTGAGCCTGGTGTCTGCAGGGCCACAGCTTCCCCTACGTGTGTGTGTGTGTGTGTGTGTGTGTGTGTGTGTGAGAGCCTGGTGTCTGCAGGGCCACAGCTTCCCCTACGTGTGTGTGTGTGTGTGTGTGTGTGTGTGTGTGTGTGTGTGAGCCTGGTGTCTGCAGGGCCACAGCTTCCCCTACGTGAGTGTGTGTGTGTGTGTGTGTGTGTGTGTGTGTGTGTGAGCCTGGTGTCTGCAGGGCCACAGCTTCCCCTACGTGAGTGTGTGTGTGTGTGTGTGTGTGTGTGTGTGTGTGTGAGAGCCTGGTGTCTGCAGGGCCACAGCTTCCCCTACGTGTGTGTGTGTGTGTGTGTGTGTGTGTGTGTGTGTGTGAGCCTGGTGTCTGCAGGGCCACAGCTTCCCCTACGTGTGTGTGTGTGTGTGTGTGTGTGTGTGTGTGTGAGCCTGGTGTCTGCAGGGCCACAGCTTCCCCTACGTGTGTGTGTGTGTGTGTGTGTGTGTGTGTGTGAGCCTGGTGTCTGCAGGGCCACAGCTTCCCCTACGTGAGTGTGTGTGTGTGTGTGTGTGTGTGTGTGTGTGTGAGCCTGGTGTCTGCAGGGCCACAGCTTCCCCTACGTGAGTGTGTGTGTGTGTGTGTGTGTGTGTGTGTGTGTGTGTGTGTGTGTGTGAGCCTGGTGTCTGCAGGGCCACAGCTTCCCCTACGTGTGTGTGTGTGTGTGTGTGTGTGTGTGTGAGTGTGAGCCTGGTGTCTGCAGGGCCACAGCTTCCCCTACGTGTGTGTGTGTGTGTGTGTGTGTGTGTGTGTGTGTGTGAGCCTGGTGTCTGCAGGGCCACAACTTCCCCTACGTGAGTGTCTGCAGGGCCACAGCTTCCCCTACGTGTGTGTGTGTGTGTGTGTGTGTGCGTGTGTGTGTGTGTGAGCCTGGTGTCTGCAGGGCCACAGCTTCCCCTATGTGTGTGTGTGTGTGTGTGTGTGTGTGTGTGTGTGAGCCTGGTGTCTGCAGGGCCACAGCTTCCCCTATGTGTGTGTGTGTGTGTGTGTGTGTGTGTGTGTGTGTGAGCCTGGTGTCTGCAGGGCCACAGCTTCCCCTACGTGTGTGTGTGTGTGTGTGTGCGTGTGTGTGTGCGTGTGTCGGTGGAGGCGGAGTGCACGCCCAGGGAAAGCTTTCACGTCGCGTTTGCTGTGCGGACCCCGTGGTCTTGCACCTGAGGGCGGAGGGTCCAGGCCCTCCATCCCCGGGGGAAAATGCTGTACAAATGCGGGTTTTTCTGTAAACGATTGTGTCTTCAGCCCTGTCGTCGGCTCGTTCGTGGGGCACGTTCTTCTGTTAACTTAGCTGAAAGGCCGTGGCCTCTGTGTGTGTGTGTGTGTGTGTCCGTGGACGGGACGGACGCCATCCGGCCCCCGGGCAGCCCTCCTGCCTCTTCGTTGTCCCTCTGGCGCGCGCACTGTGCCGTGGCCCCGCTGGCCCCGCAGACACCCCGCTCAGTGCCTTTGCACACGGTTGTGCCGGACGCGCCTATTAATTTTGGTGGAAAAAAAACAAACAAAAAACTCAACCCACCAACCACCCAACAAAAAACACACAAACAAACCCTGTTTCAAATCCCGTCGGTTCCTTGCACAATGGAGATCACTGTGACGTGCAGATACGCTCGAGGGAGGTTTGGCTGCTGCCTGTAATTTGTGGAATAAACGCGGCGGACCCCAGGTTTGTGTAATAAAACTTTATACCTTTGACGAAGGGCTGTCCGTCTCCTGGGTGTGTGCGGGGCGGGAGACGCTGGGGCCGGCCTGCGTGTATCTGTCCCAGGAGCCTGCGGTCTTTTTCCGTTTGTTTTAAGACTTTTTATTGGTTTCTATTTTTTTTAAAAAAAATATATGTTTATTGATAGAGAGGACGGGAGACGGAGAGGGAGACATAGAAACATCCATGAGGAGAGAGAATCAGGGATCGGCTGCCTCCTGCACGCCCCCTGTTGGGGATCGAACCCGCAACCCGGGCATGTGCCCTGGACCGGGAATCGAACCCGGGACCCTCCCGTCCCCAGGCCGACACTCTAACCACTGAGCCAAACCAGCTAGGGTAACATTAGCAATCTTTTTTATTTTTTCTTTTAATTTTCATTTGTGTATATATATGTGTATAGGTTTACATGCAATAAACATTAATATTGCAAGAAAAACGATTTTCAATATAATGTGACACCAAGAAACATTCATATTTCAAGGTTTTTTACAGAGAGGAAGGGAGAGGGATAGAGAGTTAGAAACATCGATCAGCCGCCTCCTGCACGCCCCCCATTGGGGATGTGCCTGCAACCCAGGTCCATGCCCTTGACCGGAATCGAACCCGGGACCCTTCAGTCCGCAGGCCGACGCTCTATCCACTGAGCCACACCGGTCAGGGCCTAAGTCTGCTTTTATGAGCGATGATGATCTCGCTAAATCCGTCGATTCTTGCTGCGAAGATGACGATTTCATGGGAGATACTGGTGGAGGGCGTCCCCCTATATTTTAACATTATATGTTTTGTTCAAATTTTTTTTCTACTAGGATTTTATAATACGATCAGCAAACAATATATGTCAAAGAGGAAAGCCAATATACCCAAGGTCCCCTTACGTGTTCGAATATGTAACTTCATTGACTTGCGATGCGTAATTTTTTTTCCCTAAACTGCTGTAAAATCGGCAAAAACGCCTTGGCAATTTTAGCATAGTTCCTAGGATATTGATTGGCACTCAGAGGGTTGAAGTAACTGTGGGGTTTCTGTCTGCCTTTTCCTCCTGCCCTCGCCCTCCCTCCCTCCCCGGGGATCCCAGGCGGCAGGGGCCGGCCGCTGAGGTCAGAGCCCCCACATTTCTGAGTTATCAGGGCTTCCCGTCCTGCCCACCACAGGATGCAGGGGCCGGACCGCTGACCTCAGGCCCGACAGGTCTGGGGAGAGCTGCCCCAGGGGCTGGCTCTCCTCCTAAATGACTGCCTGACTGACGTCCAGCTCTGGGTGGCCCCACAGACACCCCGTCTCACGCTCCCCATCCGGTCACCAGGGTCATCAGCTCCCTGGAGGATGGGCCCAGTGGGTTATGCAGGGGCCTCGCTCACGTTCTGAGATTCGTGCGCTCAGACCTTGTCCATTGGTTTCTTTATTTATTGTTCCTCCCATTTCTTTATTTACTTATGTCATTTATTCATTATTTATTTATTTGCTCATTCATTCCTTCATTCACTCGTTCACTCATTCATTATTATTTATTATTTGTTTATTTGTCATTTATTCATTCATTCCTTTAGTCATTCATTCACTAATTCATTCATTCACTTATTTATTTGTCATTCATTCATTCACTTATTCATTCACTTATTCATTCATTTATTATTTATTTTTTGTTTCTTTGTCATTTATTCATTCATTCCTTTAGTCATTCATGCACTAATTCATTCGTTCACTTATTCATTTATCATTATTTATTTGTCATTTATTCATTCATTCCTTCATTCATTCACTTATTCATTCATTTATTATTATTTGTCATTTATTCATTCATTCACTTATTCATTCATTTATTATTTGTGTATTTGTCATTCATTCCTTTAGTCATTCATGCACTAATTCATTCATTCATTATTATTTATTATTTGTGTATTTGTCATTTATTCATCCATTCACTTATTCACTCATTCACTTATCCATTCACTTATTATTTATTTATTTGTCAAGTATTCATTATTCACTTATTCATCTGTTCACTTATTTATGATTTATTCATTCATCCATTCACTTTTTTAAAAAAATACATTTTTATTGATTTCAGAGAGGAAGGGAGAGGGAGAGAGAGAGAGAGACATCCATGATGAGAGAGAATCATGGACCGGCCGCCTCCTGCACGCCCCCCCACACGGGATCAAGCCAGCAACCCGGGCCTGTGCCCTTGACCGGAATCGAACCGTGACCTCCTGGTTCCCAGGTCGGTCGATGCTCAACCACTGAGCCACACTGGCTGGGCTATTTTTATTTTTTATCTTTCCTTTTTTTATTGACAATTTTTTTTTCAAGTTGATTTTACATTTAATATTATTGTGGATTAGTTTCAGGCGTATAACCTAGAGTTTAGACAATCATATACTTTACAAAGTGTCCCCCTCTCTGGGCTGAATAAATGTGCCCAAATAGAGCAAAACACTTCAAAGTTGATATTTAATTCTATATAATAAAAGCCTAATAGGCTAAGTGTCCGGACATCCAGTCGGCCGTTCAACCAATCAGAGCGTCATATGCTAATGAGATGCTAAGGCCGCTCAACCGCTCACTATGACATGCACTGACCACCAGGGGGCAGACGGTTGACCCTTTGACCAGTCGCTATGACATGCACTGACCACCAGGGGGCAGCCACTGCGACCGGTAGGTGAGCTTGCTGCTGGGGTCCGGCCGATCGGGACTGAGCGAGACGGGCCGGACACGCCCTGGAGAGAGGAAATATATATATTATTGATTTCAGAGAGAGAGGAAGGGAGAGGGATAGAGAGCTAGAAACATCGACGACAGAGAAACATCGATCAGCTGCCTCCTGCACGCCCCCCACTGGGGATATGCCCGCAACCCAGGTACATGCCCTTGACCGGGAATCGAACCTGGGACCCTTCAGTCCGCAGGCCGACGCTCTATCCACTGAGCCACACCGGCCAGGGCTAAACACGTGTACGCATTTAACACACGTGTGTGTGTATGATGTTGTCTTTCCTCGACATTCCTGCAGCCAAGTAGGGTTGTGTTTCGGAGCAAAAGAAATCCTAAGATCAGATTTTTGTATGAAAATGGAAGAAATACATAGACCCAATAAAGTATTTATATTTCTAAAGAAAAATTAAAAAAATTAAGAAATTCATACAGGTCTATCTGGTGTTGCCCAATGGATAGACCGTCGGCCTATGGACTGAAGGGTCCTGGGTTCGATTCCTCTCCCTGAAATCAGTTTTAAAAAAATGTATATATATTTTAAAAACCTGTAGAAATCCTCCCGTGACCTTTCCCTCAACTTCTGAGCTTAGCAACAGACCCCCAGGGCCCATAGCTATTCTTGTTATCATAGCTCACGAGGGCCAAATACAAACGTCTATTCATTTCATTCTATTTTTTTGTGTGTTTTTTTTTTTTAAGGAGCGTCCCCTTTTTGATCCCCAACATTTGAAAGTCAAAGAGCCGACGGTCTGAAGTCCCCCCTTGTTCCTCTCGCCAATTATTCTGAACAGCAGGGACAGGGCACGGAAATGAACGTCCGCATGCTGCTCTGTGTTTGGGGGAAAGCTGGTAGCAAAATGGAATTTATCTCCTCGGTTTATGTCCGGGCTCATGGGTCTTCCCTTTATTAAAAAGAAAATCCCTTCCTCTCTGTAAAAAATCAATAAGATATATTTAAAATATATATATATATATGTATATGTGTGTGTGTGTCCCAAAATTCACGCAAGAAGTCATTTTGATAGAAAACATAGGTTTATCATTAAAAATTGTAAATTTTTTATTGATTCATAAAGGACACAGTCTAGGGTTATGTTCGGAATAGCATATCGGGTCAATGGTCTCCCAGGCTTTGCTGGCACATACACACTCTTTTGTTGAAATTTAACAGCCTTTGAATATGGGATATGTATATAGTGTATATATATATATATATATATATATATATATATAAAGGGTGTCCCAAAATTCACGCAAGAAGTAATTTTGATAGAAAACAGAGGTTTATCATTAAAAATTGTAAGTTTTTTATTGATTCATAAAGGACACAGTCTAGGGTTTATGGATGGAATAGCACATCGGGTCCATGGTCTCCCCGGCTTTGCTGGCACAGACGCGAAGCCGCGGTCTCCATTGGTCTTCCCTGTCCCTGCTCCTGGGCCATCATTGGTACCTGGTGATGCTGATCCAATCGAAGGGATTGACATCCAAGGGCAACAGATATTAGAATCTGGTTCAATAAACCGAGTCAAATCGGGCTTTTACGTTTTGTTATTGTTGTTGTTGATGCTCACGCAGAATTCAAATCAATTAAAATCTATCTATCTATCTATATCATCTATCTATCTATCATCTATCTATCTATCTATCTATCTATCTATCTATATCTATCTATCTGTATCATCTATCTATCTATCATCTATCTATCTATCTATCTATCTATATCATCTATCTATCTATCTATCTATATCATCTATCTATATATCTATCTATCTATCTATCTATCTATCTATATCATCTATCTATCTATATCATCTATCTATCTATCTATCTATCTATCTATCTATATCATCTATCTATCTATCTATCTATATCATCTATCTATCTATCTAATCTATCTATCTATCTATCTATCTATCTATCTATCTATCTATCTATCTATCTATATCATCTATCTATCTATCTATCTATCTATCTATCTATCATCTATCTATATCATCTATCTATCTATCTATCTATCTATCTATCTATCTATCTATCTATCTATCTATGATTTCAGAGAGAGAGAGGGGAAGGAAGAGAGAGATAGAAGCATCCGTGATGAGAGAGAATCATGGACGGGCCGCCTCCTGCACGCCCCCGACTGGGGATGTGCCCGCAACCCGGGCCTGTGCCCTGGACCGGGAATCGAACCCGGGACCCTGCAGTCCGCAGGCCGAGGCCCTAACCACTGAGCCATGCCGGCTGCACGACTCCTTTCTTTTTTAAAAAAGTTTTTTATTGATTGATTGACTTTAGAGAGAGAGGGGAAGGAAGGGAGGGAGAGAGAGACATCAATTAGCCGTTCCACTCATTCACACATTCACCGGGTCCATGTGCCCCGACTGGGATCGAACTCCAGACGTTGCTGGGTGTCCCGTGACCTCACTTCTATGGAGAATTTCATGGGCACAATAAACGGATGAAAAAAAAAAAACATAGATACAAAGTCCCGGCCAGTATGGCTCAGTGGTCAGGCGTCGACCTAAGAACCATGGACCGGCTGCCTCCTGCCCGCCCCCTACTGGGGACCGAGCCCGCAACCCGGGCCTGTGTGCCCTTGACCGGGAATCGAACCCGCGAACCTGCCGTCCGCACAGGCCGGCGCTCTAACCACTGAGCCACACCACCTAGAATCCAATGATGTTTAGAGCGAGTGTCAGAGAGAGAGTAACGTTGATGTGAGAGAGACACATCGCCCGGGGCCCGGGCCTGGGAGGAGCCCTTGACCGGGAATCGAACCCGGGACCCTGCCGTCCGCACAGGCCGACGCTCTAACCACTGAGCCACACCAGCTGGAGTCCAATGATGTTTAGAGCGATTGTCAGAGAGAGAGAGAGTAACGTTGATGTGAGAGAGACACATCGCCCGGGGCCCGGGCCTGGGAGGAGCCCTTGACCGGGAATCAAACCCGGGACCCTTCCGTCCGCACAGGCCTGCGCTCTAACCACTGACCCACACCAGCTGGAGTCCAATGATGTTTAGAGCGATTGTCAGAGAGAGAGAGTAACGTTGATGTGAGAGAGACACATCGCCCGGGGCCCGGGCCTGGGAGGAGCCCTTGACCGGGAATCGAACCGGGGACCCCGCCGTCCGCACAGGCCGACGCTCTAACCACTGAGCAACACCGGCCGGGGCCCTCCCGTGTTTGCATCGGCTCCAGCCCCGTCTCCCGTTGCCCGGGCACCGAGACTCACCCCCGGCCACCATCTCCGCGGGCCGGCCTCTCGTTCGGAAGGCGGTCCGGACGGGGTGGACGTCCAGAAATGCAGAAATTCACACGTGAGAGGGACAGAGAGTCTCATTCACGAAAGACGGGGGGCTCCCGGGGGACGGGGGGCCTTCCGGGGGGGGCGGGGAATTGGCGGAGAAAACGAATTTCCCCGGACGAGAACCTCAGACAATGAATGACACGTACGGAAAGCCACCCGGGACCCCTGGGCGTTTGGTTTTTATTTTATTATTATTTATTTTTTGCTCATTTTATCCCCGAATCAGCAGAAGCTCTCAGTGTCGGAGAGAGAGAAAAAAATAAAATACGGGGTGTCCCCCCCCCCAAAAAAAATATATTTTTATTGAAATTTTTTTTTATTTTTTTAAATAAATCATTCAGCCCTGGCCGGTGTGGCTCAGTGGATAGAGCGTCGGCCTGGGGAGGGAAGGGTCCCGGGTTCGAATCCCGGTCAAGGGCATGGACCTGGGTTGCGGGCACATCCCCAATGGGGGGCGTGCAGGGGGCAGCTGATCGATGTTTCTCTCTGTCCCTCCCCCTTCCTCTCTGCAAAAAATCAATAAAATATATTTTTAAAAAAATGGATTTCAGAGAAGGGAGGGAGAGAGAGAAAGAAACATCTATACTGATAACAGGGTAATATGCAAATGAGCTAGAGGCCCTCAGGCGTAACGGCCAATCAGCAGGAGGCTGCGTGCACAGCAGGGGGGGGGGGGGGGGGGGGGGGGGCTTGGGTAGTCGGGGACGAGCCACGAGCCAATGATGAGAGAGAATCATGGACCGGCCGCCTCCTGCACGCCCCCTGCTGGGGTTCGAGCCCGCAACCCGGGCCTGTGCCCTTGACCGGGAATCGAACCCGGGACCCTTCAGTCCGCGGGCCGACGCTCTAACCACTGAGCCACCCCGGCCAGGGCTAATCATATACATTATTTTTGGGGGGGGCGGGTGAGGGAGGACCCTCTATATCTACTGGACTTGGGTTTGTGTCCGGGAATCGAACCCGGGACCCTTCCGTCCGCGGGCCGACGCTCTAACCACTGAGCCACACCGGCCAGGGCTAATCATATACATTCTTTTCGGGGGGAGGTGAGCGAGGACCCTCTATATCTACTGGACTTGGGTTTGTGTCCGGGAATCGAACCCGGGACCCTTCCGTCTGCAGACCGACGCTCTAACCACTGAGCCACACCGGCCAGGGCTAATCATATACATTATTTTCGGGGGGGGAGGTGAAGGAGGACCCCCCTATGTCTACTGGACTTGGATGTGTGTCCGGGAATTGAACCCGGGACCCTCCCGTCCGCGGGCCGACGCTCTAACCACTGAGCCACCCCGGCCAGGGCTAATCATATACATTATTTTTGGGGGGGCGGGTGAGGGAGGACCCCCCTATATCTACTGGACTTTGATGTGTGCCCGGGAATCGAACCCGGGACCCTTCAGTCCGCAGGCCGACGCTCTAACCACTGAGCCACACCGGCCAGGGCTAATCATATACATTCTTTTCGGGGGGGCGGGTGAGGGAGGACCCCCCTATATCTACTGGACTCGGATGTGTGTCCGGGAATCGATCCCGGGACCCTCCCGTCCGCAGGCCCACGCTCTAACCACTGAGCCACACCGGCCAGGGCTAATCATATACATTATTTTGGGGGGGGGTCCTGAGGGAGGACCCCCTAAATCTACTGGACTTGGATTTGTGTCTGGGATAACCATTGTCCGACCCCCCCCCCTTCCCCGAGGCCAGGACACCATCCTACGCAGAAGGGACCCCAAGGATTGGAACGGTCTACAGACCGAGGGCCCCGGAGACACCCCGACCGGGGCCCATTTTAGCGAAAGTCTGGTCCTGTTTCCACTCCTTCCGACCCTCCCTCCTCCTCCTGCTGCTGCCGCCGCCTCACATTTTCCCATATTATTTTGTGCAGAAAAATAAACACCAAGTCCCCTTCCTACGGCCGCCTAGGGGTGAAGAATAATCATTGAACGGCTCACCCCTGACCAGGGGCTATTGATACAGGTGGGGTGGGGGTGGGGGTGGGGGTGGGGTGGGGGTGGGGGGTTATTTCTCTGGGGAAACGCACGCCTGGCCGGAGTCACAGAGACGACGGCTTTTCCCATTTCTGAGGGCGATTGGGCTGTTTTTGTTTGTAATATGTGTTTTTTTGTTTTTTTTTTTATCGAGCCCGCGACCCCGGGCACGGGCCCCTGGCCGGGAATCGAACCCTGACCTCCTGGTTCGGAGGCCCATCGATGATCATCCGCTGAGCCGCGAGGGCCCGGCTGTTATTGTTACTTTTAAAATGCATTGTTATTGATTTCAGGGAGGAAGGGAGAGGGAGAGAGATGTTAATGATGAGAGGGAATCATTGATCGGCCGCCTCCTGCACGCCCCCTACTGGGGACCGTGCAACCGGGTAATGATGTTACATGCAATAAACAATATTTCAAGAAAATAATTTTAAATATCTTACATGCAATAAATATTAATATTTCAAGAAAATAATTTTAAATATAATGATGTTACATGCAATAAATATTAATATTTCAAGAAAAATGATTTTAAATATATTACATGAAATTAATATTAATATTTCAAGAAAAATGACTTTAAATATAATGATGTTACATGCAATAAACATTAATATTTCAAGAAAATTTTAAATATATTACATGCAATAAATATTAATATTTCAAGAAAATAATTTTAAATGTATTACATGCAATAAATATTAATATTTCAAGAAAAATGATTTTAAATATAATGATGTTACATGCAATAAATATTAATATTTCAAGAAAAATGATTTTAAATATATTACATGCAATAAATATTAATATTTCAAGAAAAATGATTTTAAATACAATGACATTACATGCAATAAATATTAATATTTCAAGAAAAATGATTTTAAATGTAATGATGTTACATGCAATAAACATAAATATTTCAAGAAAATTTTAAATATATTACATGCAATAAATATTAATATTTCAAGAAAAATAATTTTAAATATAATGATGTTACATGCAATAAATATTAATATTTCAAGAAAAATGATTTTAAATGTAATGATGTTACATGCAATAAACATTAATATTTCAAGAAAATTTTAAATATATTACATGCAATAAATATTAATATTTCAAGAAAAATGATTTTAAATGTAATGATGTTACATGCAATAAACATTAATACTTCAAGAAAATAATTTTAAATATATTACATGAAATTAATATTTCAAGAAAAATGATTTTAAATATAATGACCTTACATGCAATAAACAATACTTCAAGAAAATAATTTTAAATATATTACATGCAATAAATATTAATATTTCAAGAAAAAATGATTTTAAATATAATGACATTACATGCAATAAACATTAATAATTCAAGAAAATAATTTTAAATACATTACATGCAATAAACATTAATATTTCAAGAAAAATGATTTTAAATGTAATGATGTTACATGCAATAAACATTAATACTTCAAGAAAATAATTTTAAACATATTGCATGAAATTAATATTTCAAGAAAAAATGATTTTAAATATAATGACATTACATGCAATAAACATACCTCAAGGAAAACAGTCTTCAATATAATAATGCTACATCCAATAAACAGCAATTATTCAAGAAAAACGACCTTAAACATAATATTACATGCAATAATCATTAATACCTCAAAAAAAAACCCGATTTTAAATATAACCATGTCACCACAACTGAGCTGACATGGCCTAACCTCACAGCAGTTGTAGGAAATATTAAACACCCGCCAAGCACAGGGTGGCTTCCCTTCTATTCTGAAATATTTCGTTCTCCTCTGGCTCTATTTTATTATATTTTTTTAAAATGTTTTTATTGATTTTTTTTAGAAAGAGAGGGAGGGAGAAACATCGACGATGAGAGAGAATCACGGACCAGCCGCCTCCTGCACGCCCCCTGCTGGGGACCGAGCCCGCCCCCCGGGCCTGTGTGCCCTGGACCGGGAATCGAACCCGGGACCCCGCAGTCTGCCGGCGGACGCTCTACCCACTGAGCCACACCGGCCGGGCTCGAAGTCTAATTGTGCGTCAGACTCAGGGACCTCTGGGGGCCGGGGCGTTAAAAAATAAAGGCCGGCTCTTGGCTTGGAGAACGCCAGCCGCAGGGAGGGGGTCCCCGAGAAAATGATGACACAGACAAAAAAAGTGGAGAAAAAAAGAAAAAATGGACAAAAAAAGCCTCCGGCCGCCAACAGCTGCCCCTCGCAGACCGTTGGGCGCCGGCCATCCATCTGCAGGCCGGAGGGAGGGTGGTTTTTTTTTTTCCAGGAAAAAGGCATGATGCTGACTCTGCTATCAGCCAGTGTCGGGGCCTGGCCGGCGTGGCTCAGTGGTTAGAGCGTCCACCTAGGAACCAGGAGGTCCCGGGTTCGATTCCCGGTCAAGGGCATATGCCTGGGTTGCCCAGTAGGGGGCGAGCAGGAGGCAGCGGGTCCCTGATTCTCTCTCCACATTGAAGCTGCTCTTTCTCTCCCTTCCTCTCTGACATCAATAAGAATCTATACGAATAAAAGGGGAAGATGCTAATTAGACCAGGTCGACCGGACGTCTTCCAGCTGTCCTTCCGGACAAAGCCATGGTGGCGGGGGCGGAGTCAGAGGTGGTTCGGGGCGATCAGGCCGGCAGGGGAGAGCAGTTAGGGGCGATCAGGCCGGCAGGGGAGGGCAGTTAGGGGCGATCAGGCCGGCAGGGGAGGGCAGTTAGGGGCGATCAGGGCAGCAGGGAAGGGCATTTAGGGGCGATCAGGCCGGCAGGGGAGAGCGGTTAGGGGCGATCAGGCCGGCAGGGGAGAGCAGTTAGGGGCGATCAGGGCAGCAGGGAAGGGCATTTAGGGGCGATCAGGCCGGCAGGGGAGAGCGGTTAGGGGCGATCAGGCCGGCAGGGGAGGGCGGTTGGGGGCGATCAGGCCAGAGGCAGGTGAGTGGTTAGAGCCAGCAGTCCCAGATTGGAGAGGGTGCAGGCCAGGCTGAGGGACCCCCCCCCCCAGCCCAGTGCACGAATTTTGTGCACCGGGCATCTAGTATGTATGGAGAGTGTCCCGAAATTCATGCATGAATTGCAAATCATGCGTGAATTTTGGGACACCCTATATATATATATATATATATATATATATTTTATTTTTTATTTTTTTATAAAAGAACACTCTCTCTTCTAGACAGGTGGCGCCCAGATGGTGCCGCCCCTCCTACCTCCATTTTTAACATCGGCTTCCGCAGCAGAAATTAACGACCCAGCGATTGAAGTTGACGAGGGTCCTATTTATAGGCAACGGCGTGAGCTGGACCCTGTGTGTGTGTTTGGGGTTGGGGGGGGGGTGACCTCACTCGTTAAACACGCACACGTTCTCCCAACTCGGGGGGGCTCGGGCGGGGCGTAGGGTGTGGAGGGGGGCGGGGTGCCCTCTGGGATCTGCCCTGAAGATTTCCTGTCTTCCACGTGGCTGGGGCCGCAGAGCCCTGGCTGGTGTGGCTCAGTGGTTAGAGCCTCGGCCTGGGGACGGAAGGGTCCCGGGTTCGAATCCTGTTAAAGGCATCTACCCCGGTTGCAGGTTGGATCCCTGGCCCTGGGGGGGGGGGGGCATGTACGGAGGCAGCCAATCCATGGGTCTCTCTCACGTCAATGTTTCTCTCTCTCTCTCTCCCGTTCATTCTCATTAAAAAAAAATCAATGGAAAAGCCCTAGCCAGGGTGGCTCAGTGGATAGAGCCTCGGCCTGCGGACTGAAGGGTCCCGGGTTCGATTCCCGGTCACGGGGCGCATGCCCTGGGTTGCGGGTTCATCTTCAGGCCGTCGCTCTACCCACTGAGCCACACCAGCCGGGGCCAAAATTTGAGATTTTTTTTTTTTTTTAAAGTTTATTCTTTTGGGCCCAGCTGGTGTGGCTCGGTGGTTTGAGCATCGATCCCCCTAGGAACCAGGAGGTCCGGGGTTCGATTCCTGGTCAAGGGCACAGGCCCGGGTTGCGGGCTCCATCCCCAGAGGGGGGCGTGCAGGAGGGGGCCGGTGCATGATTCTCTCTCATCATGGACGTCTCTCTCTCTCTCTCTCTGTCTGAAATCAATAAAAAAAAATATATATTTTTTTGGAAAAAACCTAAGAAATAAAATAAAGGGCTTCTCTGTGGCTGACGGGCAGTTTCCATGCGTCTGACCCCTCGCCTCCTAAACGGTTAAAAAACGCTTGCGTAACCTGAAGGCGGAATCCGTCTGCTTCTGATTTTCTTCCCATTAACTCACCGAATATTTCTTGTATGTACAAGGCGTCTTTGGGGAGCATTTAATATGCTATTTTGATCTCGCTTGGCGAAGACCATGAGCCCAGAGCCTCTCTCTCTCTCTCTCTCTCTCTCTCTCTCTCTCTCTCTCTCTCTCTCTCTTTTCCTTCGGGCAAGAAATCTGGAAGAGATTTCCATTAAGATCAAAACAGCAAACTCATGAGCTTTGCAAGGCTTTCTAATCCTGGAAGCAAACAATTTCCCCGGCCTTCCCGCCCGGCCAAGAAGAAAATTAGATTTTTTAACTTCCCGACTTGCCCCGAATGTCCCCACTCCTCCCCGGCCGCCCCCGTACAATGAGCCTAAAATTCAATTAAAAAAAAAAAAAAAAGATTCATTTACAGGATGCATTGATTTTCCTGCCAATCCTGTGCCCCCTCATTCAAACCTTGGAAAAATATGTGAATAGCATAGATGATCCTTTAAAACGCCCTCCCGTGCCCCTGGCATAGGGAGATGTTTATAAAAACCCTATCGGCCCGGCTGGGGTGGCTCAGTGGTTGAGCGTCGGCCTATGAGCCAGGAGGTCCCGGGTTCGATTCCCGGTCAAGGGCACAGGCCCGGGTTGCGGGCTCCATCCCCAGTCGGGGGCGAGCAGGAGGCAGCCGGTCCGTGATTCTCTCTCATCATGGATGTTTCTCTCTCTCTCTCTGAAATAAATAAAAAAAAAATATTTTTTTAAAAAACACACACATATAGGATTTCCGTTAGGGCACAGAGGATTGAAATAGGGTGATAATTCTTCAGGAAGCGTAAGTCATGTCATTTGAGATCAGAAAGAGCAGATCAGGAGGACTCCCCCTCCTGGGAGCACGCCCCTGCCTTTCCCTTCCTTCCCCCCCAAATCCCAGACATGAACAAAAAGAGAACGAGTTGAACAAATTAAGGAGAATAGAGACGAAAATTCAGTTCACATCCAGTTCATTCTACCCACCTCAATGGGGGATTGCTGCTGGATTGGAGACACAACCTCCTTCCCCCATAATCACTAGCAAATCTCAGATAATCCGCCTCCCGGCACCCCAATATAGGCCTATACTAGAGGCCCGGTGCACAAAATTCGTGCACTGGAGGGGAGGGGGTGTCCCTCAGCCCAGCCAGCAACCTCTCCAATCTGGGACCCCTCGGGGGATGTCCGACTGTGGGATAGGGCCTAAGCCAGCAGTCGGACATCCCTCTCGCAATCTGGGACTGCTGGCTCCTAACCCCTCGCCTGCCTGCCTGCCTGATTGCCCCTAACTGCCCTCCCCTGCTGGCCTGATCGCCCCTAACTGCTCTCCCCTGCCGGCCTGAACCCCCTAACTGCTCTCCCCTGCCGGCCTGAACCCCCTAACTGCTCTCCCCTGCCGGCCTGAACCCCCTAACTGCTCTCCCCTGCTGGGCTGAACCCCCTAACTGCTCTCCCCTGCCAGCCTGATCACCCCTAACTGCCCTCCCCTGCCGGCCTGATTACCCCTAACTGCCCTCCCCTGCCGGCCTGAACCCCCTAACTGCTCTCCCCTGCCGGCCTGAACCCCCTAACTGCTCTCCCCTGCTGGCCTGAACCCCCTAACTGCTCTCCCCTGCCGGCCTGATCGCCCCTAACTGCCCTCCCCTGCCGGCCTGATCGCCCCTAACTGCCCTCCCCTGCAGGCCTGATCGTCCCTAACTGCCCTCCCCTGCTGGCCTGAACCCCCTAACTGCTCTCCCCTGCCGGCCTAATTCCCCTAACTCAGTGGTTCTCAACCTTACTAACACCGCGACCCTTTAATACAGTTCCTCATGCTGTGGTGACCCCAATTTCATTGTTACAGATTGAACACAATGAAAGCACAGGGATTAATCACAAAAACAATATATAATTATATATGTGTTTTCCGACAGTCTTAGGCGACCCCTGTGAAAGGGTCGTCCGACCCCCAAAGGGGTCGCGACCCACAGGTTGAGAACCCCTTTGGCCTAACTGCTCTCTCCTGCCGGCCTGGTCACCCCTAACCGCCTCTAACTCGGCCCGGCCACCATGGCGTTGTCTGGAAGGACGTCCGGAAGGTCGTCTGGAAGATGTTCGGTCTAATTAGCATATTACCCTTTTTATTAGTATAGATATTTTTTATTGATTTTAGAGAGGAAGGGGGAGGGAGGGAGAGAGAGAAACACCCATGATGAGAGAGAACCATGCATCGGCTGCCTCCTGCACGCCCCCCACTGGGGATCGAGCCCGCAACCCAGGCCTGTGCCCTTGACTGGGGAATCGAACCCAGGATCCTTCAGTCCACAGGCCGACGCTTTTAGCCAGACCTGCGTGGCTCTTCACGCTTGGGTGTAGACACCCCAAAGCTACACAAGCTCATCGAGAACCATACTGTGATCACATTTGCAGACAGCTGGCTTGGCAAGCTTGCTGAAATTCCTCATTTTTCTCTCTTTTTTTTTTTTGAGCTTTTCTATAAAGAGAATAAACATATGTCCCCATAAAACATCTGGACGTCGGTGGTCACTGGGGGAAGATATTCTACATACTTTCGCCCAAATTCGGGAGACGGGGATCGTCGGGCGTGCCTCCCTTCCCACACCCCACACCCTAGCGTGAGGCAAGGACGAAATTGAATTTCAGAGATTTCCCTGACATCTGCTTTCTTCCATCTCATAAGGTTTCTAGAGTCCAATCATTAAGTAGGTGGGCCGAGAGCGGATGGGGGTGTGTGTGTGTGTGTGTGTGTGTGTGTGTGTGTGTAGCTTAAACAAGTTGGAATGTCTTCAAACCAACTCAAATCTGCAGATATGTTTTAGAGGAACAATGTTTGGTTTTTTAGTTTTTGTATATATATTTTTATTGATTTCAGAGAAGAAGGGAGAGGGAGAGAGAGAGAGATAAAAACATCAGTGATGAGGGAGAATCATGGATTGGCCGCCTCCTGCATGCCCCCTACTGGGGATTGAGACTGCAACCCGGGCATGTGCCCTTGACCGGGAATCGAACCCGGGACCCTTCAGTCCACAGGCCCATGCTCTATCCGCTGAGCCAAACCGGCTGGGGCTCAATTATTCTTAAATGCATATTTCATCAAGGAAATGAAACAGAAGGTCCTTTTGAACCTGATAAACTTCCCAGCAAGTAGATAATAATTTATTTAGTTTCTAAATATATTTATAGATTTATGCTATACTTTCAACAATAAAGAATTATTCTTTATTTATTAAACATATTTTATTGATTTTTTTTACAGAGAGGAAGGGAGAGGGAGAGAGAGTTAGAAACATCGATCCGCTGCCTCCTGCACACGCCCCCCGCTGGGGATGTGCCCGCAACCAAGGTACATGCCCTTGCCTGGAATCGAACCCGGGACCCTTCAGTCCGCAGGCCGGCGCTCTATCCACTGAGCCACACCGGCCAGGGCACGCTGAATGTTTCTTACGACTCCCTTCCGGCCTGCATAGCTTCTGTTGAGAAATCAGCTGACACTCGTATGGGCGCTGCCTTGTAGGTGACTACCTGCTTTCCTCTTGCTGCCTTTAAGAATCTGTCATTGCCTCTAGCCCTCGGCATCTTAATGACAATGTGTCTGGGTGTGGGCCTCTTTGGGTTCGTCTTGTTGGGGACCCTCTGGGCTGCCTGGATGTGTGCGGATGACTGGCTGTCTTTACGACTGCAGTACCGCCGCTATCGTTGAGAATGAAGCAAACGCTTCTTCATTTGACTAGATATTGGCTAATGCATCGCGATCTGCCTGCACGTGACGCCCACCCAGTCCTCCTTGCCTGTTGTCTGTCTAGGTTTAAACGTCTCTCTCTTTCTCCAACAAGTATAAACATCCCCCGCTATGTCGATTTCCTGCTTACCAAGCGATTACTCAACGCTTCTGCGGAAATCCCCCATCGCAGCCAAAGTATTAAGTATTCTTCTCTTTTTTTTTTTTTTTAAAAAAGGCATGCGTTTGAGGAAGGAAAGCAAAACCAGCATTTTCGAAGCTGATGGTATTCAAATTTTATGTCATTCTGGGGATTTCTGAAGAATTGTTCTGGGTGGTCCATAGAGAGAGAGACAGGAAACTTGAATATTCCATGTCCCCTTCAGGAAAGACCAGATGGGCTTAAAAATACAGTTTCATAGGATTATAAAACTATTCGGTTCTGTGCTTTTTGTAAATTTAAATTCTTTATTTTTTAAAAAAACATATTTTTATTGATTTCAGAGAGAGGAAGGGAGATGGAGAGAGAGAGAGAGAGAGAGAAACATCATCGATGAGAGAGGATCATGGACCGGCCGCCTCCTGCACGCCCCCTGCTGGGGATTGAGCCCACAACCCGGGCCTGTGTCCTTGACCGGGAATTGAACCCTGACCTCCTGGTTCCTAGGTTGATGATCAACCACTGAGCCACACGGGCCGGCCGGGCATGAGGACCATTTAGACCAGTGGTTCCCAACCTTCCTAAGGCCACGACTCTTGAATACAGCTCCTCATGCTGTGGGGACCCCCAACCATAAAATTATTTCCATGGCTACTTCATCACTATATCTATATCATCTATATCTATATCTATATCTATATCTATATCATCTATATCTATATCTATATCTATATCTATATCTATATCTATATCATCTATATCTATATCTATATCTATATCATCTATATCTATATCTATATCTATATCTATATCTATATCTATATCTATATCTATATCTATATCATCTATATCTATATCTATATCTATATCTATCTATATCTATATCATCTATATCTATATCTATATCTATATCTATATCATCTATATCTATATCTATCTCTATCTCTATATCTATATATCATCTATATCTGTATCATCTATATCTATATATCCATATCATCATCTATATCTATATCTATATCTATATCTACATCTATATCTATATCATCTATATCTATATCTATCTCTATCTCTATATCTATATATCATCTATATCTGTATCATCTATATCTATATATCCATATCATCATCTATATCTATATCTATATCTATATCTATATCTATATCATCTATATCTATATCTATATCTATATCTATATCTATATCTATATCTATATCTATATCTATATCTATATCATCTATATCTATATCTATATCTATCTCATCATCTATATCTCTATCTCTCTATCTATATCTATATCTTTATCTATATCTATATATCTATAGTATCTATATCTATACCTATATATCTATATCATCTATCTCTATCTCTATCTCTATCTCTATGTCTATATCTATATCTATAGTATCTATATATCATCTATATATCATCTATATCTATATCTATCTCTATCTCTATATCTATATATCATCTATATCTGTATCATCTATATCTATATATCCATATCATCATCCATATCTATATCTATATCTATATCTATATCTATATCTATATCTATATCTATATCTATATCTATATCATTTATATCTATCTATATAGCTATCTATATCAGTGGTTCCCAACCTTCCTAAGGCCGTGACCCTTGAATGCAGCTCCCCATGCTGTGGGGACCCCCAACCATAACATTATTCTCGTGGCTGCGTCATCGCTGTCATGTGGCTGCTGTTATGAATCGTCATGGAAACCTCTGATCTGCAGGATGCATTTTCATGGTGACACATGGAACATCATGAAAGCTCAGCGATCAATCAATATGTGATTATAGATGTGTTTTCCGACGGTCTCAGGCGATCCCTGTGACAGGGCCGTTCGACCCCCAAAGGGGCCGCGACCCACAGGTTGAGAACCGCTGATTGACACTGTGAGGCATGTCCTCGTCCCTGTCACCCCAGGAACCAGAAGGGAACAGCTGTCCCCTGAGCCTGTGCTTCTAGAAATGGCTTCTCCCCGACACCTCGGAAAGCCCCTGGCAGCTGCGTGAGGTCCCCCCCTCCCTCCTCCTTCCACGAAACCGGCTGTGAACTATCGCCTCCTCCTCCCTCGCTTCTGACAAAAGCGATTGTGCAACCGGCCACCCAAAAACTGAAAGCAGCCCTGGCCGGTGTGGCTCAGTGGGTAGAGCGTCGGCCTGCAGACTGAAGGGTCCCGGGTTCGATTCCCGGTCAAGGGCGTGGACCTTGGTTGCATGCACATCCCCAGTGGGGGGCGTGCAGGAGGCGGCTGATGGATGTTTCTCTCTCATCATCGATATTTCTAACTCTCTATCCCTCTCCCTTCCTCTCTGTGAAAAAATCAATAAAATATATTTTTTTAAAGAAATGAAAGAATAAGGCAAAGAGAATCCTGCCCCTTCGCGGATCTGTATTGTTTTTATTCAATTGCTAGAGGCCTGGTGCACGAAATGTTTGCATGGAAAGGGTCCCTAGGAACGGCCGGCGATCAGGGCGAATCAAGGCCTTCCTTCCTTCGGCTGCTGTCTGCCGGCTGCCGGCCGGGGCCTTCCCTCGTTCCGCACCGCCCCCTGGTGGCCAGCACATGTCAGAGCGAGCGGTCGAACTCCCGGTCGGTCAAACTCCCAGAGGGACAATTTGCATATTAGCCTTTTATTATACAGGATTTATTTATTTTTGTACTGATTGCGGAGACGAAGAGAGAGAGATAGGAGCATAAATGGTGGGAGAGAATCACGGACCGGCCGCCTCCCGCACGCCCCAGACTGGGGATGGAGCCCGCAACCCGGGCCTGTGCCCTTGAGCGGGAGTCGAACCCTGACCTCCTGGTTCTGAGGTCGACGCTCAACCACTGAGCCACCCTAGCTGGGTGTGGAATCTGTAGTCTTATTAACATATCTACGCCAGACCGGCGTGGCTCAGTGGTTTGAGCGTCGACGTATGAACCAGGAGGTCCGGGTTCGATTCCCGGTCAAGGGCACATGCCCGGGTTGCGGGCTCCATCCCCAGTCGGGGGCGTGCAGGAGGCGGCCGATCCGTGGTTCTCTCTAATCATGGATGTTTCTCTCTCTCTCTCTCTCACCCTTCCTCTCTGAAATCAATCCTCTAGAATAAAGAGGAAATATGCAAATTAACCGTCACGCCGTCACAAGATGGCTGTGCCCACAGCAGAGGCGGGGCTTCCATTATGAGCGATCAGCAGGGATCTGAGGCTGCGCCCCCTGTCTTGCAGGGTTTGACGGGGGAGAAGCCGGCCGGGTCTGGGTCATGAGTTCGAGGTGCAGCGGGTGGGCGGGGATTTGACTCTGGGTCCCCCGTCGTGCCCCAGACTCTGACGGAAGGGAGATATTCATATGCATTTTACCAATTTCCCTTCATCTCTGCCACTTCTCTTATGGAGACAGGGAACACAGCCATATGAACAAATTTCCTCTAATTAATTACCTTTTAACGGGCACGAATTTCGTGCACCGGGCCACTAGCGAAAATATTTTTTACAAAAACGTCCACGCCAGGAGGGCTGGCACGGCGTAGGCGTCTGGCCTTTTAAACCCCACTAGGAGCCCTGGCCGGTGTGGCTCAGTGGATAGAGCATCAGCCTGCGGACGGAAGGGTCCTGGGTTCGATTCCCGGTCAAGGGCATGTACCTTGGTTGCAGGCACATCCCCAGTGGGGGGCGTGCAGGAGGCGGCTGATAGATGTTTCTCTCTCATCGATGTTTCTAACTCTCTATCCCTTTCCCTTCCTCTCTGTAAAAAATCAATAAAATACATTTTTAAAAAAAATAAACCCCACTAGGCAATGGCACTGAGTCACCTATTCCTCTCTTGTCGCCAACCCCATGTAGCTCTGGGCCCAGAAGAAGGTAGAGGCGTTTGGACACGGGGTCCAGGGGGGTGCGTCCATCTGGCTCCGGGATTTATGGCTCTATTAGAAGCCGTTAGCGTCATATCTGGTGAGCATCAGCTCGGCGAAGAATGCGCGGGCGTCTACGCCTGGCGTGAACACCCGGTTGTTTTTGGACCGACGGGCGATGCTTCGAGCCAAGATGACGCTGGACTGTAGATATGTCAGCTCTGAAATAAAAGTGCGTCCAGGGCCATTGATCTTTTTTTTTTTTCCTTTCTTTCTTCTTTAATCAGCTACAATTCAGTGGCTTTGCCTTTTCAAAAAAAAACATTTATTTTTTTAGATTTATTAACTTCATTTATCTTTAAATTGATTTCTTTTTAAAATTATTTTAATCAATTTCTTTGTAATTTATTTGTAATTTATTAATTTATGATTTTTTTTAAATCCTCACCTGAGGATATTTTTCCATTGGCTTTTAGGGAGAGTGGAAGAGAGAGGGAGAGACAGAGAGAGAAACATCGACGTGAGAGAGACACATCGATAATCAGAACAGATCGATGCTTCTCTCTCTCTCAATGATCAATTAATAAAACAAACAAGCAAACAAACAAACAAATCCAATATAATAAAAGCCTAATATGCTAAGTGTCTCGTCGACCATTCGGCCATTCAACCAATCAAAGCGTCATATGCTAATGAGATGCTAAGGCCGCTCAACCGCCTGCTGTGACATGCACTGACCACCAGGGGGCAGACGATTGATTGGTCGACCAGTCGCTGTGACGTGCACTGACCACCAGGGGGCAGACGATTGATTGGTCGACCAGTCGCTGTGACGTGCACTGACCACCAGGGGGCAGACACTCCAACTGGTAGGTGAGCTTGCTGCTGGGGTCCGGCCAATCGGGACTGAGCGAGACGGGCCGGACACACCCTGGAGCCCTCCCATGTCCCTCCCCGGCCCCGATTGTGCACCAGTGGGGTCCCTCGGCCTCGCCTGCGCCCTCTCGCCATCCGGGACCCCTCGGGGGAGGTCGGAGAGCCGGCTTCAACCCCATCCCGCAGGCCAGGCAGAGGGACCCCACTGGTGCACGAATTCGTGCACCGGGGCCTCAAGTGTTTGAATAACGGTCACGAATTCGTGCACCGGGGCCTCAAGTGTTTGAATAACGGTCACGAATTCGTGCACCGGGGCCTCAAGTGTTTGAATAATGGTCACGAATTTGTGCACCGGGGCCTCAAGTGTTTGAATAACGGTCACGAATTCGTGCACCGGGGCCTCAAGTGTTTGAATAACGGTCACGAATTCGTGCACCGGGGCCTCAAGTGTTTGAATAACGGTCACGAATTCGTGCACCGGGGCCTCTAGTCACTAAACAAACAAATTCCTGCCATTTAATCCACCCTATTTGGGGTGTTTGTGATGTCAACAGCTGAGAACTCATCCAGGCACATTCTCAGTCCCCCGGGAATTATCCTGATTTGTGTCGTTGTTGTTGTTCATCCTCACCTGAGGATATTTTCCCATTGATTTTTTAAAAAATATATATTTTTATTGATTTCAGAGAGAGGAAGGGAGAAGGACAGAGAGAGAGAGAGAGAAACATCCATGATGACAGAGAATCATGGATCGGCCGCCTCCTGCACGCCCTCCACTGGGGATTGAGCCCGCAACCCCGGGCGTGTGCCCTGGACCGGGAATCGAACCCGGGACCTCCTGGCTCCTAGGCCGACGCTAACCACTGAGCCACACCGGCC
Organism: Myotis myotis; assembly: GCF_014108235.1. Taxonomy (NCBI): domain Eukaryota; kingdom Metazoa; phylum Chordata; class Mammalia; order Chiroptera; family Vespertilionidae; genus Myotis; species Myotis myotis. Next base: position 1,033,389 of record NW_023416359.1, read on the forward strand.
GGGCTCCATTGATTTTTAGAGCGAGTGGGAGGGAGGGGGAGACAGAGGGAAGCATCGATGTGAGAGAGACACATGGATGGGGTGCCTCCCGCACGCGCCCTGGACTGGATTCGAACCCAGGACCCCGCCGTCCTTGAGAAGTAGCATCTTTACTGGGAAACCAGGGGGTTGATTCTCCTTGGAAACCTCAGCCCTCTGCTCCCCTCAGCCTTTGCACCCCGATTTCCCGGGCCGGGGAAGCCAGGGCTGGAACGTGCATTTTCCATCCCGAGCTTCTAGGACGGACGTGTTTTTCTTGGTGCGATCACCGTCGCTTTCTCATTTCATTTTATTTTTATAGTCGGTGCAGCTTCTCGTCTGGCTCTGGGACGCGGAAAATGTTAGGCAGCCCTTTCCAGGATTTCAGGCCTTTTTTATTCATTTCTTTTCTTCCCAAGCTCTGGGATGGCCATTCGACTCAGAAAGAGCGAACGTACGGCCCCCAATTCCCCCTGAATTGGCCCCAATTCCACGTCTGCTCTCATCGCGTTCGGGAGGTGACTGGGCGATCCGTGTTTAGTTCCGTCTCTGCTGCCCGGGCCATTTTTAAAACACACCCTGGATGGTCTTACTTTATTTTATTTTATTTTATTTTATTTTATTTATTGTTTCACTTTATTTTAGTTCATATTTTATTTTATTATTTTACTTTAATTTTAATTTTATATTTTATTTCACTTTATTTTATTTTTTATTTCATTTTATTATTTTACTTTAATTTTAAATTTTATTTTATTATTTTACTTCATTTTATTTTATTATTTTACTTTATATTTTATTTTATATTTTAATTTATTTTATTTTACTTTCTTTTATTTTATATTTTATTTTATTATTTTACTTTAATTTTATATTTTATTTCACTTTATTTTATTTTATATTTTACTTTATTTTATATTTTATTTTATTTTATATTTTACTTTATTTTATTTTACTTTATTTTATTTTATATTTTATTTTTTATATTTTATTTTATTATTTTACTTTAATTTTAATTTTATATTTAATTTTATTATTTTATTTCATTTTATTTTATTATTTTACTTTATTTTATATTTTATATTATTTTATATTTTACTTTATTTTATTTTACTTTATTTTACTTTATATTTTATTAATTTAATTGTAATGTCTTCTTTCCTTCCTTCCTTTCTTTTTAAAATATATTTTTATGGGTGATTTCGGAGAGGAAGGGAGAGACAGAAACGTCAATGAAGAGAGAGCCCTGGCCGGTGTGGCTCAGTGGATAGAGCACCAGCCTGCAGCCTGAAGGGTCCCGGGTTCGATTCCAGGTCAGGGGCACAGGCCCGGGTTCGGGGCTCCATCCCCAGCGGGGGGCGGGCAGGAGGCAGCCGGTCCATGATTCTCTCTCATCATGGATGCTTCTCTCTCTCCCTTCCTCTCTGACATCATTAAATATATATTTAAAATAAATAAAATATAATATACTCATGGGATTTACCAGTGTTTATAATTTTAAAAAAAAAATGTTGCGAGAAAAATCATGGACCGGCCGCCTCCTGCCCGCCCCCGGCTGGGGATGGAGCCCACAACCCGGGCCTGTGCCCTTGACCGGGATTCGAACCCGGGACCCTTCAGTCTGCAGGCCACTGCTCTACCCACTGAGCCACACCGGCTTCTTTCTTTCTTTCTTTCTTTCTTTCTTTCTTTCTTTCTTTCTTTCTTTCTTTCTTTCTTCCTTTCTTTCCTTTTGTGCTAATTCTCAGCCAAGTCTATGTTTCCATTCATTTTTTTTAAAAAAATTGTTTTTATTGCAGCTTTTGGAAGGAAGGAGGAGAGACAGAGAAACATCCATGATGGGAAGAGAGAATCGTAGATCGGCTGCCCCACGGCTGGCCGTTGAGCGATCCACCGAGATCCGTGCCCTGGACCGGGAATCGAACCCGGGACCCTTCAGTGCGTGGGCTGGTGCTCTAACCACTGAGCCACACGGGCCAGGACTCTCTCTCTCTCTCTCCCTCTCTCTCTCTCTCTCTCTCGTTCCTTTGTTCTTTCTTTCTTTCACACAATTCCCAAGGCCCCATCACCCCTCAGGAATCACACTGAGGTCACCGACACCCCACCCTATGCTCTCCGTGAATCACGGGAAATTCCCGCCCCATCATCGCCGGGGGGGTGGATGCGAGGCCTCGGAGTGTGGGCTGAAGTCTTTAGCCAAAAAAAAAAAAAAATCATCATCATCATAAAGTCATTGGGAACATTCGATGGGAGATATTAGAAAATATATATATATATATATAGATAGATAGATAGATAGATAGATAGATAGATAGATATAGATATAGATATAGATACAGATATAGACATAGATGATATAGGTATAGATATAGATATAGATATAGATATAGATATAGATATAGATATAGATATAGATATAGATATAGATATAGACATAGACATAGACACAGATACAGATACAGATACAGATATAGATATAGATCTAGTTATGATATAGATATAGATATAGAATAATCTTAAGATATAGATATGGACATAGACATAGACTAGATACGATATAGATATCTATATATATTTCGATCTAGCTATAGATATAGATATGCTATAGATATATCTGGATATAGTATTAGATTAGATATAGATATATAGATATAGATATAGATATAGATACAGATAAGTATAGATAGATATTATATAAGATATAGATCTTGATATCGATAGATCTAGCTTATTGATATAGATATAGATATAGAATAGAAATAGCTATCGATATAGATATAGATTAGATATAGAAAAGATTATAGATTATCTCTAGACATAGATCTTGATATTGATATAGATATCGAATTGATCTAGATTTCGATTATATATAGATCTAGATATAGATATCGAATAGATATTGCTCTTGATATAGTATAGATCTGATTTCGTATAGATCTAGGTATCTATGTATAGGTCTAGATATAGAATTAGATATGATATTGATAGATATCGATATAGATAATGATATAGATCTAGAATATGATATAGATCTAGAATATAGATATAGATATAGTATAGATAGCTATAGATTATGATCTAGATATTAGAAAAATAGCTATAGATATAGATATAGATTAGATATAGATATAGATATAGATATAGATATAGATCGATATAGATATTGATTATAGATATAGTATATCTATAGATATCGCCATAGATCGAGATATAATATAGATATAGATATAGATATAGATATAGATATAGATATAGATATAGATATAGATATTCATGCAAAGAGATTCTACCATGTTCACAGCCAATGGGCCGTGCCCCTAGGCTACTCTGTCAAGCCCACAAAGACAAGGACGGAATTCCTTTTTTGAAATTATGATTATTTGCATAATTTCTTCTTTTTAAAAATTTATTGCCCAAAGTTGTACATATGTCTCTTTCTCCCTCCATTTACCCCACCCCCACCCCCCTCCAGCCATTCCCACCCCAGGCCAAGCCCCCACCGCCCCAGAGCCTGTGACCATTGGTTACGCTAACATGCCTGCGTACAAGTCCTTTTAAACATGGAATTCTTCAGAACACCATCTATTGTTTTATGTTATTTATTTTATTTTATTTATTTTATTTATTCATTCATTTCATTTATTTATTTATTTTATTTATTTTATTTTATTTTATTTATTTTATTTTATTTATATTTTACTGGGAGGGAGAAAGAGAAAGAGATAGAAACATCCATGATGAGAGAGAATCATGGATCGGCTGCCTCCTGCACGCCCCCCACTGGGGATGGAGCCCAAAACCCGGGCACGTGCCCTTGCCCAGAATCTTACCCAGGACCCTTCAGTCCGCAGGCCGACGCTCTATCCACTGAGGCACACCAGCCAGGACTCCTTTTTCACGGCTGCATAGTATTCCACGCTGTAAATGTTCGGGAGGCAGGCCATCAACGATTCTCTCATTGCTGTCTCTATCCCTCTCCCTGAAATCAATAAAAACATATTTTTTTTTTTGAAAATAAGAAAGATATACCCATAGCCCAGAGCATTTATACATGGTGTTACCATGTCCACGCTGGGGGCCATTACCGAAGTCGTGTTTCTTATTAGTGACTCAGAGAGATGCCTGGAACCGCTGGGTTTTACAGGAAAAATTGTTGGGAAATGTGTTACTCACATCAGAGGAGGTGGGTGACTTCTTTTCCTACTGGGCCTGACCGAAAACTCATCGTTCAGTTATTTTCTTAAGATCATGTCATTGTGGTTTTCAGGAACGTGGTTCTGCTAAGAGATTTAGGGTGAAATGGATGGGAGAACAGGACAGGACGCTTGACAATATCCCGCCTCCCGAAGTCTTTGTCAGGTTAGATTGAATTTTTATCCTCCCGTGAAATAAAAACGGCAAACGTATGCAGAAGTAGTGAGAATGGTGAATCGGTTCCCCCCTATACCCATTATCCTATATCATAAAAGGCTAACATGCAAATCGATCAAAAAGTGGAATAACCGGCCGCGATGACGTGCACTGACCACCAGGGGGCAGATGCTCAATGCAGGAGCTGCCCCCTGGTGGTCAGAGCACCAGAAGCTGGGCTAACGGTGGCGGGAGCCTCTCCCGCCTCCGTTCCAGCGCTAAGGATGTCCGACCGACGGCTTAGGCCCACTCCCTAAGATAGCAGGCCTAAGCCGTCAGTCGGACATCCCCCGAGTGCATGAATTCTGTGCACCAGGCCGCTATGGTTCGATTCCCATCAAGGGCACAGGCCCAGGTTGTGGCCCCGATCCCCAGTAGGGGGCGTGCAGGAGGCGGCCGATCCGTGATTCTCTCTCATCATGGACGTTTCTCTCTCTCTCTCTCTCTCTCTCCCCCTTCCTCTCTGAAATTAATAAAAATATATTTAAAAAGATAAAAATAAGGTTTCCCGGGATTTCCACTTTGCCGGCCTGACCGATGGATTTTGGACACGCTGGCCTCCATATCGTGTAAGCGAATTAGTTACAGTAAATCAATTCCTTTTTCTATTTCTGTATAAATAGGTAAAGATGCATTAGATACCTAGATGATAGATGCATAGACGGGCAGTATAAGGTCTCGCAAGGAATCCCAGGTAGAACTCGAAATTCCATGAATTTAGAAGCTTTTTCCATAGCAACATGAGTTTGTATAAAGCGAATTACATTGAGCGAATGATGTTATAAAGATCCAAATGGCCCCTGGCAGAAAAAATGGGTTCCC